>NC_090450.1:877118256-877273256 GCF_031143425.1 Pleurodeles waltl
CTAATCACTAACTACTATGATGCACATTATAATCCATCATTTTTTATCTCAAATCCACCCATCCAAACAGAGTCCAGCCATATGAAAATGAACCTAATTGGGGTGCAAAGGTGTAGTATGCCATCGGGTTTCAATGTGCCCAATGTAAATCTGTGGGGATCCAGTCGGGAGGAACCAAGAAGTGGGTTCCAATCTAGAGATGTCCAGGGATGAGAGGACACTTTCAGTCCTCTTCTCCACAAGCCAGGGATGATGGGTGCAGAGGTGTCCTGAGGCATCGGGTTTTTCTCCACCAGAGCACTCATGGTTGATCGGGCTTGCGTGCAAAGGATGCAGATGTCGATGGAGAGTACACAGTGGGAAAGTCTAAGGTGAGCTTAGTTTCTGGAGGGCTGGGTGATCATGTTGGCACTGTTAGCTCACTTCAACTTGGGCTAGGTGGCACAGGTGCAGTGCTGCTTTTCAGCGTCAGGTTTTTTGTGGTCCGAAATTCTCATAGCTGTCTTGCAGTGCCTACAAAATGCAGGGAAGCAGCTCTGCTGCTCCACGAGAGTTCCTGGGTCTTTGATGAAGGGCAGCAGGCCTCCCAGGCTTGTGGAGGCACAGCTGCTTGCAGGCCTTTGGTGCAAATCAGCAGGAACAGCAGACAGGCCAGCAGGGCTGGGACCAAGTCAGGTGCTTCTTCCTCAGGCATTGCTTTTGCAGCTCAAGTGTCCTTCTTCGTAAATACTAAATTTAGAGGTGTTTTAGGGAATGTAGGGTAGTAGCCAATGGGCTACTTACCCCTGGGGTCACTACACCACCTATACGACCACTTCCTGTGGGAAGTGGGCATAACAGTGTTCCACAGTTCCTAAATCTTCCAACACCAAGATGGCAGAAAAGTTGTGTCCCATTAGGCAGCTTACTTTAGGGGTAGAACTTACCTGATGGGTGGACACCTCCCTAAATACTAAATTTCCCACCTGGCCAGGTGGGCCCCAGTACACGGAGGAGGTAGGCATCTCTCCTTTGAGTGAAGCCAGACCTGCATACCAAGGTCGGTGGGGGTTTTGAATCCCCCCCCTGCCTTGGAGTGCAGGTTTGCCGGTAATCCTAGTGGGTGGGGTGAGTAAACACCTCTCCCAGAGCAGTCTTGGTTTATGATCACCCCAAGTGCAAAGGCTCTCACCCCTGGGGGGGGGGGGGGGGGGGGGCGAATTCATGTGTGATGGTGGCAGGCTGACTGAAACTGGTCAGTCCGCACATGGGTACATGGTAGGTGTTTAGGGGACACCTCTAAGTTGCCCTCTGGGTGCATGTATTAATACATCCATCACTGGCATCAGTGAGTATAGGAAAGTACCATCTTGCCTGGCATGTTACCCCCATTTTTACTTATATGTATGTTTGTTTTTGCCTGTGTCACTGCGATCCTGCTAGCCCGGACCCCAGTGCTCATAAAGTGTGCCCTATATGTGTTCCCTCTGTGGTGCCTAACTATCACTGAGGCTCTGCTAATCAGAACCTCAGTGTTTATGCTGTCTCTGCTTTTAAAATTGTCACTGCACGCTAGTGACTATTTTTCACCAATTCTGATTGGCACACTGGAACACCCTTATAATTCCTTAGTCTATGGTACCTAGGTACCCAGGGTATTGGGGTTCCAGGAGATCCCTATGGGCTGCAGCATTTCTTTTGCCACCCATAGGGAGCTCAGGCAATTCTTAAACAGGACTGCCACTGCAGCCTGAGTGAAATAACGTCCACGTTATTTCACAGCCACTTTACACTGCACTTAAGTAACTTATAGGTGACTTATATGTCTAACCCTGACTTAGTGACGGTTAGGTGCAAAGTTACTTAGTGTGAGGGCTCCCTGGCACTAGCCAAGGTGCCTACACATTGTTCAGGGCAAATTCCCCAGACTTTGTGAGTGTGGGGACACCATTACATACGTGAACTACATATAGGTCAATACCTATATGTAGCGTCACAATGGTAACTCCAAACATGGCCATGTAACATGTTTAGGATCATGGAATTGTCACCACAATACCATTCTGGTATTGGGGGGGACAATCCCATGCATCCCCGGGGCTCCAGCATAGAGCGGGGGTACTGCCAAACTAACTCTCTGGGGTTTTCTCTGCAGCTACCGCCAACCCTCAGATAGGTTTATGCCCCCCTGGGGCCTGGCCAGCCCAGTCCCAGGAAGGCAGAACAAAGGATTTCCTCTGAGAGAGGGCGTTACACCCTCTCCCTTTGGAAATAGGTGTTAAGGACCTGAAAGGAGTAGCCTCTCCTGGCCTCTGGAAATGCTTTGAAGGGCACAGATGGTGCCCTCCTTGCATAAGCCAGTCTACACAGGTTCAGGGATCCCCCCCAGCCCTGCTCTGGCGCGAAACTGGACAAAGGAGAGGGGAGTGACCACTCCCCTGACCAGCACCTCCCCAGGGGAGGTGCCCAGAGCTCATCCAGTGTGTCCCAGACTGCTGCCATCTTGAATGCAGAGGTGTGAGGGCACAATGGAGACCTCTGAGTGGTCAGTGCCAGCAGGTGACGTCAGAGACCCATCCTGATAGGTGCTTACCTCTCTCTGTAGCCAATCCTCCCTCTCAGGGCTATTTAGGGTCTCTCCTGTGGGTTTCTCATCAGATAATGTATGCAAGAGCTCACCACAGTTCCCCTGCACTTCTCTCTTCGACTTCTGCCAAGAGTCGACCGCTGACTGCTCCAGGACGCCTGCAAATCCGCAACAAAGTAGCAAGAAGACTACAAGCAACATTGTAGCGCCTCATCCTGCCGGCTTTCTCTACTGTTTCCTGGTGGTGCATGCTCTGAGGGCTGTCTGCCTTCACCCTGCACTGGAAGCCAATAAGAAATCTCCTGTGGGTCAACGGAATCTTCCCCCTGCTAAGGCAGGCACCAAACGTCTGCATCACCAGTCCTCTGGGTCCCCTCTCATCTTGATGAGCGTGGTTCCCTGGAACACAGGAGCTGGATCCAAGTGTCCCCAACAGTCCAGTGGCCCTTCTGTCCAAATTTGGTGGAGGTAAGTCCTTGCCTCCCCACGCCAGACAGTAATCCTGTGTACTGCGTGACCTGCAGCTGCTAGGGCTTCTGTGCACTTTTTGCAAGACTTCATTTGTGCACAGCCTAGCCATGGTCCCCAGCACTCCGTCCTGCATTGCCCAACTCGCTGAGTTGGACTCCGACTTCGTGGGACCCTCTTTTGTTGTGCTGAGACAACTGCTGTGCTCAGATCTTCTGAACGCCTGTTCAGGTGCTGCTGCGGGTGCTGCCTGCTTCTGCGTGGGCTCTCTGTGTTGCTGAGCGCCCCCTCTGTCTCCTCCTCCAAGGGGCGACCTCCTGGTCCTTCCTGGGCCCTGGCAGCACCCAAAATCTTCAACTGTGACTTTTGCAGCTAGCAAGGCTTGTTTGCGGACTTTCTGCGTGGAAACAACTCTGCATCCTCCAGCACGCCGTGGGACATCTTCTGACCAAAGGAGAAGTTCCTGGCAAATTCCATTGTTGCAGAATTCCACCCAGAGGCAGCCCCTTGCACCTTCATCTGGGGTTTAGTGGGCTCCTGCCCCCCCCGGACACTTGCATGACTCTTGGACTTGGTCCCTTTCCTTTGCGGGACCTCAGGTCCAGGAATCCGTCTTCAGTGCTTTGCAGTCAGTTGTTGTCTTTGCAGAATCCCCTATCTCGGCTTTACTGTCTTTCTTGGGTAGTAGGGTAACTTTACTCCTACTTTTCAGGGTCTTGGGGTGGGGTATCTTGGACACCCATAGTGTTTTCTTACACTCCCAGCGACCCTCTTCATACTACACTAGGCCTGGGGTCCATTTGTGGTTTGCATTCCACTTTTGGAGTATATGGTTTGTGTTACCCCTAGGCCTATTTTCTCCTATTGCATTCTATTGTGTCCTACAGTGTTCGCACTACTTTTCTAGCTGTTTACTTACCTGATTTTGGTTTGAGTGTATATTTTGTGTATATTACTTACCTCCTAAGTATCCTCCGAGATACTTTTGGCATATTGTCACTAAAATAATGTACCTTTTTTATTGTGTTTCTTATGATATAGTGCTAAGTGATAAGTGATATAAGTGGTATGGTAGGAGCTTTGCATGTCTCCTAGTTCAGCCTAAGCTGCTCTGCTAGAGCTACCTCTATCAGCCTAAGCTGCTAGAACACTACTATTCTACTAATAAGGGATAACTGGACCTGACATAAGGTGTAAGTACCACAAGGTACCCACTATAAGCCTGGCCAGCCTCCTACAGTGGGGGTTTATTATTACCAGATGGTTGATACCAAACATCCCTATTTTCAGTGAAGCCCTCATGTAGCTGGGGAACTCATAGTGACCAGTGTCCAGCACATGTACTTAAAATGACTTTCCTGTTCACTCACTAGGTCTGAGAATTGACAAAGACATAGCAGGGGCATATCTGCTCTTGCAGATATGGCCTCACATGCAATGTAATGCACCCTGCCTTAGGGCTGTAAGGCCTGCAGTAGGGATGACTTGCATATATTGCAGTGTTTGGGGACATGGCGCACAGGCGGTGTGCCATGTTGTGTTTTCAGTTTTAGCTGCACCAAGAAATGCAGCCGGCAATGGCAGACTGCATGTACTAGGTGAGGTGTCCCTGATGGTGGCACAATACATGCTGCAGCCCTTGGGGGCTCTCCTGGGTAACCATTCCCTAGGCACCAGGGGGACCATTTCTAGGGACTTACAGAGAGCCAAAGGTATTGCCTACTGGGGAGCAATTGCACAGTTTTAGGGAAAGATCTGTCACTGGGGACCTGGTTAGCAGGAATTCAGTGTACTTTCAGTCAAAATTGCATCATGTTGCAGTCAAAAAGTGGGCATGGCCATGTCAAAAAGGGGTACTTTCCTACAGTGCCCATGTATTATTTAGGATAGAGTACCACCCAGCGTACACAAAAAGAATACTGCAAGTCACCTCAGAGTTCCACAACCTTTTCATAACCTCATAAAAGACGGCCTTTTTCCTCCATATCAGGTGTCTCCAACCTTTCCTGCAATGAGAGCTACTTCTGCTCAATGAAAATCATGAGCATTTGAAGGCGAAACAACTTGTATATTGGTACCAAACACCCCACGCCTAGCTTCATTGACTTTATGGGTAATGTCTATAGATCCAAACTCTATGGTTTGAAAAAACATTTTAATTAAGGGCACTATCACAAGGCTGCCGTGTGTGTGTGTCACTGACAGTGTGGTCTTTAAGGGTGTATTAACATATGTGCGTATGAATGGGATGTATGAGTGACTGAGAGCCTGTGTCATACGTACTTGTGGCACAGGATTTACCATTCCCCATAGGTGGCACTCTCACATGTATAACACAAACGTACAACCATTTGTTTTTAAATGAGAGAAGTTTAAAATGCAGAGTAAAGTTCTGTAAAATGTTCAATATATGGAACTTTTATTGCACTTTAAATCGCTCTCATAAAAAAAAAAATAGACTTTTTTCAGTTATAAATATGGCAGTGTCTACTGGCCTCTGGGAGCAAGAATCCTGCTGTTTGTACATGTTGCACTGAAATGGAAGAAAATTAAAAGTTAACTTAATCATTAAGGTAACTTTTAATTTTAATTTTCTCCCATTTAAAAGCACTCAAACATCATTTTGTTCTCACACTCCAGTATTGAGTTAACAAAGACTTCTATTTAAGAGTTACATACTTCAGTTCTTTACCTCTGTGCCCCAGCCTGGGTCATAAATTTGACTGAGCACTGTTCGTTATCAGGCAGCATCTGCAGCCTGATGATAATAATGTAAAATAAACACAGCATTTCCTAACTTTAAAAGCAAGATGTGTCCCTCTGCTTATTTAAAAATGAACTCAAGGCTCAGAGCTACTCCGAAGGTGCCTGGGACCTTGTGATGGTCTAGTTGGAGTCATCTGCTCTTTATGGTTAAGGGACGCCTCAGTGACTTTCAACAGCCTTATTATGTATGTCAGAGGGTACTTTATCGGTTATAAAATCTTTACATTCCAGTTGAAATACCCTGTTTATCCTCTTGATGCAACACTACTGAATATCTTAACTTTAGTTTGATACAGTTGTGGAAGATGTGATGTCATGAGAGACAAGTAGATATTTTTAAAGTGTGATAAATGTCAGTAGTTGTGGTATATTCAGAGTGTAATTTTCAGTCAATAAGCAGTTTGTTGTACTTTGTTTAAACCAAATGTGTGAAGCACTTTAAATTACCGCGATGATTTTTTTGTCCAGGTGTTAAATAATCCCAAGAGTCGGTATTACTCAGCTTCAAGGACACATCAACCACAAATGTCCGCTGGTGAGAGGGGAAGATTGATTGGGCATAAAAAAAAAAAGAGCCCAACACTACTAAACGAACAAAGAGGTACAATTTACAGAACATCTGGCCTGCTCCTGCCCCCCTCACTATGGCCTAGAACTTTTTCCTAGGAACAATTTGTTTAAGAATACTTATGTGTAAAATTAGGCTAAGTGGTAAGTCATTGAAGGGGTTTCATACATTAAAAAAAAAAAAACACACCAAAGAAGATACTTTATTTTCTCCAAAGAAATAGAAAATAATCTATTCTCCAGCTAGAGTAACACCCACAGAATTTACAAAGGTTTATGCCAGGGGATTGTATCCAAGGTGAACAACAGCAAACGATAGGAGTGCTCAAAACCTGTATTTTCCCGGGTAAGCAGGGTTAATGTGGATAAAGTGGTCAAACTGTGGAACAATATGTACCCCTTACAACTGTATTAGCAGTGGTAACCACAAAAGGGAGGGGGGGGCTGAAAACCGAGCATTACTACTGGCATAGTGGCAAATAAGCAACTGTTTCTAGAAAGGAACTGCCTTCTGGAACATTTAGTAGATAAATATTGCAATGTGACTAAAAGTGTGATGAAAGAGCACTTTTCAGATGTGACGTAATCTCTCTTGCATTCCAGCCGTGTAAGCACTTCCTTGAAGCCAGAAGACACAATAAACACCCAAAAGAATGAGATATGAGAGATATATTTTTCTTGGTGGAACCAAAGCCAAGTCTACTATATTTTAAGGATTGGTAACAACAAGCACGCAGGATGCTGTGCTTTCACGCCAGATAAAACAAACATTCCACTGGGCGGAGACAGAGACCATGCTATGTATAGTTTAAAGACTTTATAACAAAAGGTCAAACAAGGAACTGCGCTGTACAACTGGAGAAAAAAAAAAAAAACATGAACTCTGGCTATGCTCGCTGCACAACAACCAACCATTGGCCAGATGTGCTTCTGTCAGCGAGGTTTAGGATTCTCTAGTCCTCGTTTGTGGCAAATTCAAATATGGCCCTTTAAAGTGATTCCGTGGCGATAGAATGATTTCAGGAATCTTATACGAACATTACACAGAACAGCATGTAAAGGAGCTTTAAAACAACGTAATTTAAACGGCAAGATAGGGTTTGTTAAACTCACTGAGCGATTACATTGTTACCAGCGAAAAATATTGAAAGATACTGTCCTCTGTCCAAAGCTTTCTAACTCTGCAACGGAAGAAAACGGACTTCGTATGTGAAACCCTAGCCAGAAACATCGAGAGTTGTTAGCCAACACACAAACACCAAAGCCATGAATCCTAGTAGAGAGGCTTGGAATCCTCAAGGAAACTCTGAAACCTCACGCCTGTGATTTATGTGCGGGGCCAAGAAAGTAACACATCTTTATTAAAAGCAACACCGCCAACCATTGCCAGAAGAGACTACCTTTTTTATGTAGAGAGAGGAAAATATTTCCTCAGCGAGACAAAGAACAGGTACCACATGTGAATGGACAGTGGAAGCTTCGCCCACACACACAAACAATGCTCAGTGTGGGCAAAAGCTGGGCTGAAACTCTGCCCCGCGCTGTATGCTGTGGTTGGCAGAAGAAAATGTGAATGACAACGAGACAATGGGTGGAGAGGGCTGGCTGAAGGCCCCTCAAAATAAGTACATTATAATTTTAGTAAAATCAAAAGTTTTTGGTAAACATCAGACAAAGATCTGCTTTACTTCTTTTAAGCATCCATTTTGCAGACGCTTTTGTCAACTCTCGCTCTCTGGCTCATATAAGATAGCCACTCATGCATTCACCTGGAGACTGATGGACACACCCAGAGAGCCAAATGAAAACATTGAGACAATGTCCCTGTGGGTCACCCGAGGTGTACCTGACACTATCTAAAGCCAGTAGCTGAAGGTTGCTAAGAAAAAGAAGCTAAGAGCTTGTGCCAACTCTAAAAAGTGTGGAGTGAATCCGAGTTGTCCAAGTATGTAGAGACTACAACTTAGTGTTAGCATGTAATTAGGTTCAAGTGGCATTTAGAACGCTGCATTATTTTTATAGTGCTGATGTTAATATGACTTCTTAACCTGAAGGATAACTACATCGTCTTTATTTTAGGAAATCTGCTTTGCTCATTGTGCTTTACATAGACACATCTACATTCAGCTACTTTAAAACTGAAAAAAGAACATCAGGTTTTCCCTGGCAAACACATTATCAAATAGATCAGTGGTTCTCAACTTTTTGACTCTGTGGTCCCCCATTTTATCATTACTGGAACCCGGGGACCCTAAAAGAATCATTATTGGAATTGAGGACCCCCCTCCACTGAGTCATTACTGAAAGCCAGGGACTTAATCTGTTAATATTATTTCATTTTCTGAGCAGTCGCGGACCCCCTGAGGAGGCTTCACTGACCCCTCAGGGGTTCCCGGAACACAAGTTGGGAACCCCTGAAATAGATTAAAAATAATGAAAGACTAACTAGATGATAGGCGATTCACATGGGCATTAACACCGATCAGTGTCTTTCTTTGATGGCATGTTTATGTCATGGATAAAAATGTTATGTTGTATTCATGGGAGTGAGTTCCTGAGGTAGACGGTCAGCAGTGAAATACATCACTTAGTGGTGCCTCTGAACTGCTGATCAAGATGAGCAGAGTCAGTTTCAAGTCAGGCACCGCCCACAAACACCTCGAGAGCTGCTTCCAGCTGATGCCATCAAAAATAGTGGTAGCACCACATGGGTAAAAAAAATGTCTGCCATCGCCTACAAGCACGGCCACTAGAAGTATGTGGCAATGTGGGGCCAAATTAAGTGGCACTGTTCACTAATTCATGCAGCAAGACAAGAGAAACTGTGCAGAACAATCTGCAAAAGTCTTTTATTTTCCCACCTTAACGACTAATGCTTACTGAACAAAGACATACCTCAGAAACACCAGTTAACAACTAATACAGCAGTCAGCAACTCAAAGGTGACCCGACAGCCATTGCAAAAGATCTACCGCTGCATGGAACAAGGTTTAGGCACATTTAGTGAGTAGTGCTTTAGCAGTCTCTGAGCTAGAAACACATATTTTGTGAAAGCTGCACATTAGACAGCAGACGGTGGTTTATGTGGTAAATTCATAATTATAAACAGAGCCACTGAAACTATGCAATTTTGTGGTTACTGCGTTTTCCACATTATGTTTTGCCGCATTTGCACTTAATTGATCATATGCAGCTTAATCTGCAGATTTGCAAAGGTTGAGAGGTCACTTTTACGTTTCTGTTGCTTACTGCTACATTTGGGTGTCAAACTGGTACTAATGTGGTGAAGCCTTTGACCAGATAGCCATGACATGTATGTAAATGCCAAAATGGGATAATACGTTCAAGAAAAGGGGCTGCAATGTTTGCCTCCTCTTGCCACCCAATTAATTTGGTTCCTCCCCACCGCATAATGCCTGTGGCATTAACTATAAGGAAAAGATTGCAGAATTGTATAACTGCAGTGTCCCGGCCCATAAAGTAATTCTCACAGTACAAAACATGCACAGGGAAAAATATACTCTAAAAACACATAATGTAATACATTTGCTCATGAATGGACTGAAGAGCTCCTACACGTGCTTCTGTCCATCGTGAGAGACGCAGAGAGCAGTACGAACGTGTGGGAGAAAGAAATGAACAGCGCCGAGTCCATAGAAAGAGCATAAAAGAGAGGGAAGTGACCTGCCACCGGTGTGTCCCCACGAAATGGCCCCATCTGAACTTACCTGCCCAGGTACAGCCCCAGTGCTGCAGCTGCCTCGGATTTCAGTTCTAGCATCAGGCTGCCCTACTGTCGGCCGCTTCAAACTGGAGCATTTCACATTTTTTTAAGCCTACGGCACTATTTTCGAATGTTTCTATTTATTTCTCCCAAAAAGTAACAAAAATGAACACCATTAGCATTGCGTACCCTCGATCGCTAAACTAACACCTTCCATCTATTGTAGATAAAGCAATTCAACCCCTGGCAATTGTTTCCAACAACTGCCCGCCCTTGCGAAGAGATCTGCCTTAGCCTGCAAGGGTATTTACAAAAGTTAACTTCTCTAAGGTTTGTGTAGCTTCTGCTCGGGTGCCAGTCGCGATTGCTCTCCCACTTCCTCCTTCCTGGGGTGTATTTATTCAGCACTAAGCAGTGTCCCCATCATTTAGTACATACAAGCTTAATTAAAAAACAAAATGGTACATAACTATTGGTTATGTCACCAGCTCCCTTTCTTGCCCATTCAGTGTCCCGTTGCTCATTCTCACTATCGCTGCCAGGGGGGTGTCACCATAAATATTGCTAGGACTTCTCCGGTTACCCCCGGTTTTGGTGGACGTGCCCACAGCATCGCGCTGGTCCATAGCTAAGCTGGTTAGTCCTTATAACGTGCACGTCTATCTCACATGCCCTTACACCACCAGGCCCTGCATCCCATAATCCCCCAAGTGCACCTCGTGGTCACCACACGCGACATGAAAACACTTATAACACAGGTTCAGGTATACGGTGCAGATTGATATCAGTATGTATACGCGCTTCAGTGCCCCACATAGGGGTAGTGAGCGCTATACAAATGATGAAATACAATACTGCCTTCCTCTTTTTGAGGCTTTATTCTAATTTCTTACTGGAAGTTTTGCGAATGTGTCTTTGATAATGTAATATTTCTAACAATACTCGAAATAACATGCAAATACTACTGGTAAAAAAAGAGAGGTTAATATGTACAACTAAACTTACGTAATTGTACTCCAGCAAAAATGGTGTCCTACCGAGATCGGCTGGGTCACGTCTGGAGCAGGTCTCAGCCTCAGGTGTGTCACCGAATATTTCCCACATTATCCACACTAATAAACACTCTACCACCCATAAATAGGCAACCTGCACGCTCAACCAACCAGAAAGCGCAAAGAGGTGGTGTCAACGCGCTACACATACTTTACAGCACAATAGGGGAAGTGATAGCGAGTGAGTGCAAGTTGTTATGACCGGGATGAAAAAGTTGAACAAACATTATTACTTAAAATCATCCCAGAATCAAATGGAAAAAAATTGACGCCAAAAAAGCCGTACTCAGTGCAAATGTAAACAATCAAAGTATGCTTGAAGTTCAATTAAAAAAAGAGCGTCCAAAGTCTGAAAATGGTTTAATGTACCGCCATAATACTAATGGAAATAAATTCCAGTCCCGCTGACTTCGAACTCCTCGTACATAAGAGAAATCCGGGACGGTGGTCAGCCTATAACAACAAAGGCGATCAAATACTGCCGTGAAACATAAAACGAAGTAGAAATGGGTGTCGAGGCACGTACCTTACTTTTAAACACTCCCCCCCTCCAAAAAAAAAATATATATATATATATATATATATATACACACACACACACACACTAGGTTCCAACGTATGCGAAGTTTTCTTCAAAACTTTTGACAACAAAAGGACAGCGCGGGGTAGAGCGAAGAATATATTTGGTAGAGCTAGTTTTCTGTCGCGCTTGTTCCAGGGGCCCTGAGAAACTGCAGCTATCACGCCCTATGACTGAGATGTGCGTGAGACAACGACCAGCGCTCTGCGGCTTCTTCGCCTTACCATGGCAGCATTAACCAAGGCACCCGCGTAAAGGTTTGCATGTACACCGACATGGCGAAATGGGCTGCAAAGTTTTTGGGCGTCCTTTCGCGCTCCCGGGGACGGGTTGGGGAGCTGCTGTACGTGAGAGGGACATTGAACTTCGAGATACACGAACCGGCGCGGTCACCAACTAGTCAAGTTGGAGGCTCCGCCCGCACTCTCCAAATTAACCACTTAGGCGGCGCAGTCTCCTCGTATTCCCAGCGAAGCGGGAGCTTGGACCGTCAGCAAGCAAGAGCACTTTCGTGAAGAAGGGAAGACGGGCTTGGCCAACAAAAGAGCAGCAGGTGCAGTGGCACCCGGGTTTAGGGGTCTGATAGGCCTACTTGACTCCGATTAGGAGATTATTATATATATATATATATATATATATATTACCAAACCATGGGCTAGGGTCTCAATTTCCTTCGTTGCATTGGGGTCAAAGAGACCCTTGCTATGGTAGGGAAGATAGTTGAGTGCAAACATGTATAGGGAATTTTTGACTATTCTGAGCAACTTTTAGCACAGACTACAAACTCCTATCGCACGAAAACCTAGAGTTTACTCGGTGCTTTCTGGCGTAAAGCCATTTTCGATTATAATCTGCTATAACAATGAATGACCAATATCGAATCAACAAATTACAACATGAAATGGTAGAGGTAATCAAACGAAGACCAGGACTTTGTGTAATACTTAACGAGAGTGAAAAGAATGGATATAAGACCACACTAATAACACTCAGGTGTAGACAGGACCAGGCGCCCAGATACAGACCTGGAAACCGGAGAAGGCGGGATCTGTAAGCAGTGCAGTACAGAACTCATAGAAGAGATTTATTTTCCACTGTCCGAAATATGAACCAAAGAGGAAATCCACCTCAGAGACTGTGCAACGACAATCTCAGACCTTCTAAAGGTTTGATGACAAAATAGCAATAGATAGAAATCCTGCTGGGTGAAAACTAAAACGACAGGAAGAGCTGCTAAATATTATTATTATAAAATAGATAACCTGTGGTCAGCGATACTCACTCCTCTAAAGGGAGCCACAATACATGGCTGAAGTAAAGAGGGGGGCACTTCGCAGCCATTTAAAGGCACCTCTTTAAGGTCCTTACAGACATCATTACTACAGAGATAAGTTTGTTGCGAAACAACTAACCTGACTCACACAATACGACCCTCCCCCAAAATAAATAAAGCAAGACACAACTTCGCCTCTCTTCCCCTTTACTTCATCACACCTGTGAAGCTGTGGTATTATCCTTTCTGCAGGAAGACTGGAGCATCTCTCTAGTCCTTGTGCATGAAAGCCATTGCTTGTCATGTATCACACACTCTCCTCATGCTCCGCAGGGGTCTGTAGGTTTTGACACAAGGTAACAGCATCATAAAAGTGGTGCACACCATACACAGCTATGACTGTACTTAGCAGTCTTTCACAGACACCCACAATCCAGAGATACAAGGGGGGACGACACTGCCTGGAGCATAATCACTTTCCATAGTACATGTACTGAACACAGTCACCCATTTTAGTTTTAAAGTTACATTAAATATCATGAATATATGAAAGGAATAGTGTATCTACCCTAGTTTTGGCCATGTGAGTAGGTTTTGACATGCCAAGGCACTCTTTTTTCATTTGTAGGGGCATCGCTGTTTCACACCAAGTACGATACCTGACACACTGGTTGTTTTTTCACACATCACAAAAAGATTGGAGTGCCTTTGCTTCACTCTCGCACTCTCCACAGCCCAGTCTGTAGTTTTTGCTACTTTCTCAAACTCCCATAAACAGGGCTAGATTATGTGCAAGCACAGGTTTAAAAATGGTGTGAGATTACAGCCACCCCTGCCGCCCAGTCCCTCTATGATGTTCGTTGCAAAGAGAAGATTGGGGAACATCCCTCACCCCAACCCATTCTTTCGGAGACATGAGGCTGCTTCAGAAAGTCCAAGGAGTAATCAAGAAGAGTGGAAAGTGGAGATTGGAGTGGTTCTAGTGCCATGTCTAAGCAGTTAGGGAGTTGTGCGCCAAACAAAAGAAGCTGGCTGAACCCTGATGTGGGAAGGTGGAGAAAGGGCACTGGAAATTGACAATTTGTGCTAATGGTTGGCCCACAACTTCGGGCTGACACTGGCTGGTCCACAACTATAGGCTGCCAACAACTGGTACAATATTTGAGATTGCTCTGGAGACCAAGGCATCTAGATTGCCTGTTGTAATACAAAGAAATGATGTGTAACTAAAACAAAGTAGAAACAAGCATTTACAATGCAATAGGTCTCACATTTTCTTGAGTTAGAGCTATTAGCATTGTAAATTCTAACTTTTCGTGCCACATAAATTGGTCAACCCTGTCCCATAATTTAGTCTTGTTCTGCCATGTTTTGGTGGTCACTGGCAGCTGCTGACATCAGAAATCACAAGACCTTGAGGAGAGATGATGGAAAATAAGGCTGGAAAAGTATTTTATTTTAAAAGAAAGAGGTCTTGCAAGTGTTATTGCCTCCATTTCAATAAAGCTCAAATGAAGTTAACAATAGCAGAGCAGACTGAGAAGATTTATGGCCCCAATAAAGGAGATAAGCAATGCCCTGTGTGTGATGGAGGTTCCAACATTGCTGTTTACCCAGCAATAGGGGCAAGATTACAAAATAAGGCCCCCATTAAGAAAGATCCAAGGTGAACAGGAGGGTTGTCCAATAACTATGACAATAGGGCACTGCAGTAAGGTATGAAGAGCATAGGGTTTAACATTCACAGCCCACAAGTGATGACCTCATATTAGCAACATTGGCACCAAAAAGTGTTAGAACTCCCTATGTGCTTGTGAAATAGGAAAGTGCTAGGAAGCAGACTGCAAAGGGTAAGCTTCACTCCCAGAGCAAGGCCCAGTTACACGAATAGCCTGCACTAGACTGACTAGACCAGAGACCAACCCTACTATCTCTGGCTGCCCAGAGCTTCATGCCTGCGACTGGGTCCCAACACTCAGCAATCTGTCCTGCACTAGGACTGCCTTGAGCAAGAAACCACTCTATGGTACTCGTATAAACCCAAAAGAAATGGCAGCCCCTTGATAGTAGGAGGGCTTCCGGCAGAAATTGCCCCACACCACTCACTGCAAAGCGGGCGAAGATGTGTTTCAGCAAGCACACTCTCTGACAGAAATATCTCCCAATGGAAATAGAACCTCTGTACCAGAAAAAGGTCCCCTCTCTACAGTAGAGGTAGTCGGAACCAACATCAGGAGAAGTCATTTTCCTACACAAGGAACAGTCTGTACCAACACCAGGAGAAGTGATCTCCCTACAGTAGAGGCAGTCGGTACCAAGATCGGGAGAAATCACTTCCCCTCAGAAGAAACAGTCTGTACCAACACCAGGAGAAATCATCTCCCTAAACTAGAGGCACCCTGTACCAACATCAGAAGTCACCCTTTGGAGCAATATGAGAGGCATACCAGATCAAATGAACAACATATCTGTCTTATGGGGAGAACCCTGATGTATGATAGCAAAGCCTGGAATACAAGAAGTGTACCTGAGCATTTGATGATACCCATCATGTGGAGGACATGCTTAGACATGTGACAGCAATACATGGCATACAGTTAAGATAACAGGACCTGGTTAGAGTACATGGGAATAGAAAGGGAGAACCTGAGCATATGATGGCAGCACCTGACATGTGATGGCAACACCTGTCCTGTGATGGCCTATGTAGGTAAATTACAACAGCACTTTAGTATATGATGGTAATATGCGGTCATGGTGTAGAATGCTACACACAGAGTGAAATGCATAATTTCAACGGATGGTGGTGTAACAAAGTGTGACAGCAATATGTAGCATGGGCTCAATTACCAGCAAATACAGTGCCAACACATGTCATAAGATAAGACCTAGACATCATGGCAATACCACAGGCTGAGGGTACAATCACATACGGCTGAAATCCCTACCATACAAAGAGATACCTTGCAAGAGGTGGGAGAACATGCTATGCTAAGATATCGTGGCAGGACCACCCATGAGAGGCAATGCCTGGCAGACTGTGGGCCTACAAATGCTATTTCAGATCTGTGCAGTACATAGGTATTGTGTTCATGTTCTCTGCGGGTGAAAGGGTTCATTTGCTTCATCTATTTTGGTTTAAAACAGCCAAGTGTCTGGCTTTTTCCAAAGGTAACTTCAATATTCTCTTGCACTCCACAAAGGCTCTCCTTGCTAAATGAAAAAATGATTCTCTATTAATGGTCACACTGGTATCTCCAAGAGGAAGAGGATTACAGCTACAGATAGTGTGGTGCACTAACTGACAGAGCTAGAAGCAAGAGGGATGGGGATAGAGGCAGAATGATGCACATCAGTCAGAGCATGGAAACAGACACTCTGTGTCAATGAGAATTCCCCATCAAAGTTTGATTTCCTCAGCACTCGCCTAATTGTCAGGAACAAACCAAAATCCCACCAACTGGACTTGCACATTGGCTTCTCAAGAGCACTAGTTGAAGCGCATAAAACAAACATGGGAACTGTGATCTTGAGTGCAATGGGGGCGGGGTCAGTGAGTAATATTTGGCTGGGGGGACGTGAACAAGATATTCTTCATGTGAAGGCATATAAAATATCGCACACACCGTAAAAGAAAAAAATGCAAGTTTAACTAATCTGTGGGAAACACAATATTGTATGTTATGAAACCTCCACAGGTTAATGCCGTCACTGTAGATGTCTGTGGATGCGCAACCAAATGGCCACAGAATTGAATTCCAGGTGGCACACTGGGAAACAGTGACTTGTGTATTTTTAGTGCTACAAAGTCCCAGTGTGTGACAGAAAGCACTGTGTATACAATTTTAAATTACATTTTTTTTTAATGTATTACACACGTTATAAGACAGGCCTCCACAAAATGTGTGAAAAGATTTAGGTTTCAGATAAAACAAAATATAGATTTTAATTAATTCAATTAGATCATACCTAGCACAACCATTATTTAAGTGTCCATGAAAGGGACATACTCTTGAACTCATCCGTAACATCCTTACATTATTCTAAAAAACGGATACATCTTTGTCATCATGAAGCTTCAAATGACTCAACTAATGTCAGCACTGCCTCCCAAGCAGCCGTCAGATTGGCTCATTATTCTCTCGCGCACACGCTTACATTTATTTCAAGTAGCAGACATCCTGGCAAGAGGGCGCGCTTCTTCTTGTGCCCTCTGTCCCGACCTAGACTTCACAGCACAGGAGAACCCGATCCGCTGCCTTTCAGCCAGGGCATCTCAACTCATGCCATTAGCGATTCCGGGCAGGTTTTGTTTTTTTTAGTAGAACAGTTTTTATAATTTAAAAAAATATATAATAATCGGCGCAGCGTTCCCCGTAGATCGTGCCCACTTCAACCTCTGATCAAATTGTGTTTTTCATTCAGTAGATTTAATTCTCGTATGCAGCGCTACCTTAGTGAAAGGGGTCGATAATGAGGCTTAATAAAAAGTGAAGGGGGGGGGGGGGGGGGGGGGGCGGGGGGAGGTAAACAGGCATCTTCCGTTTACAAAGAACCAAAAAAATAACAAGCTTTGGCAAAGCCAATAAGTGACACTAGTTGATCTTTTGGCTTTGCCAGTGCTTTTTTGCTGCTGATGTTCTGAATCAATATAAAGAAAAAATGTTTTTTAATATATCAAGAATACAAACAAATGGCCAACACAACATGATGAAGTAGAATTACGCAATTATCACCATATATGTACATGTGAGCATCATGACGAGAGGCCTTTTAAAAAATATATTTTAGCTAATGCGTCCTGGGGTAAATTAAGTCCAGTCTATAAAGAAATGTACGATAGTGGGTCATTAAAGATCAATGACTGTACCATGGGGGGTTAGGGGTAGTCTTACCAAACAGCTCCAGACAACTGACCATGCCACAGTAGTGGGCGCTGCCTATGAACTCTTCCAGATCCTCTGCTCTACACAACCAATCACCAGCCTTTCTCCCTGGGAGCCCAGTTCACCAATTACTTGAAATGAAGAGCTCCATAAAAGGTAGGATGAAGAACGTGGCTCACGGATGGCCTACTCAGATGCTGATGGCTTGAACCCACAACAGACTCAAACTCGATGAATACTGCACTAACTTATTAATTGTGCATATCAGAGGGCGATCGCCTCACTCCAGGTCATTACAGACACTTATCTGTCCTGGACTTTTGCGACAGCGTAAGGCAGTCTTGGTGTTGTCCTGTTTTGCTCCTATTTTGCCAATGAGCCTAACAAACCTAAAAGCAATGATTTGTAGTTAAAGTTCAGGACTGGAGACAGTCTCCGTAATAACCTAGTAGCACTAACCAATGCTGCACAACCATGCTGCCCACCCTCAAACCAGGAACGCAGGGAAAACATCCTAAAAAGGGAATCGTTAGCACATGCAATAATGCTATTTTGTCAGAGGGGTGGTGCCATAACCTCATCATTTGCAGCTGAAACGGAAATATAAATATCCTAATACATATTATGTATACATTGTACAATTATCTGTAAAACGCACATTCCTGTCCATCTACCTACTGTCTCAAGGCTGTGAAGGCAAAACACGAGCTTTCATTTTCAACATAATGCACACATCTGCAAACATTCTATAATACCTGACAATAAATAAAACACAAGCTAAGGGATACAAATTTCGCTTTAAAAAGTTGTGCACTCTTGTAAACCCTTATATTTAGAACTCTAACCTAATCTCAGTGATGCTGCATCATGTCAACTGCACTTGTGATTCTTTTAATTATAGAACCCATGCCTTGAGACTGGAGAGTCATTTCATTAGCAGGGACCTCAGAGGTTTGTGTTGTGTTTTTATTAGTGCTCTGAATCAGCTTCTTGACTGAAAGAGCACTAAACGCAAGTAACAAAATATGGAATACTACAATTGGAAGTATGAAAATAATATTTAAAGGTTATTTTACCTATTGCATATTACTTGTATGTTTTTCACATATTAAGAGGTAGTTGACCTTGTAAAGAACATTTTAAGCAAAGGGCAGGAAAGTTTCCGTGGCACATTTAAAAGGGCAGTTTTTTTAAGAAGTAAAACAATTTTGTGTTTAATGCAATAGTGATGCAGTACAGACACTGAAAGACGAGAAGTTCCTTGCTATTGCAGTTTAATGTGTGCTTCCACTGTCTCCAGCCCCCTTTACAATGACAACCACTGTACTTCACAACTGGTCCTTTGAACCCCTGGAGGTGAAGCCTGAAAAAAACAATGTGAAAGGTCCTGGCCTGACCATACCCTTGGGCTCATAAATTATTACTGAGGCCTAAGACCCAGGAACCCTAATAATTTGGCTCCTATTCGCCCCAAAGATGAGTCTGTGGCACTAGATAGGTTGTTTCTGCTAAATGAGTTGATGTGATTGACTATATTGAAACTTTATAAAGTGCTCAGCTATCTCAGAAAGTGCTATCCTGGCGCTAAGACAAGAACTATGTGTCCCACCTCAGCAGAGAGTAGTAATTGTGTTTGAGTAGCTTCCGAAACTTTCCTAAACTCTTTAATTTTACAGTTACAGTACTGCACTTCTCCAGAGTCCCTCTTGCGGCATAACTCAAAGATCAGGGACGAAGGAATCTTGCAGTGCTGCTGTGAGTATGTAACTCTTGCATGCAGGTGTGTGGGGAGCTCCTACCGTTACTGCAGTCTGTGTGTTACTGTATGAAGCTTGCCGTGCAGCAACATTTCTGCGTGTACAGCAGAAGCTTGAGCTTCTATTCCCACTGCCATTACCGTTCTGTGGATCCGAGGAAAGCTTGTTCTGCTGCTTCTCATGATGTGCTAGGAGTGTGATGGAACAAAAAGGTAGCCAGGCACACCAAAGAAACGGCACCATTCAGACCCACTTTCTAACAGACTTTTCCTAACCTAGCAAGTGCAGTCATAAAACATCAACCACTGGGGCTACGATCCCAGAGCGTTAGCCACATATCCCCCGTATTCGTGTTTGTTTTTATGGACGCTGCTCTGCTCCTCGCCTTGAGCGCTGAGGTAACCACATAAACTACAAGAACGACGCTCTAAAACTCAGAAATAAAAAAACACACGTATTGTTGAAGAGAAATGTGATCGTGTCGTGACTCATGCAAGAGTGACATCAATATACAACAAATGTGCAAAAGTACCTACCATGCATGCAGCACTGAATTTGTAAGTGTATTTATATAGCGCTTACTTCCCGACGAGGCGTTGAAGCGCTTTTTATAGTTTTAACGAAAGTGCAACTAAAAACATCACATTAACGGTAAGAGGGGAATTTAGCTCTCACTCAGTCTGGGTCATACCTTGGAGAAATAAGGACCCTACGTAAGTTACCTTCGCAGAGCTCTGAACCAGCGGGAGGGAGAGGGGGACGCTGACTCCATGGCTTCCCCGGGCGCCTCCAGTAACGGCCTAGCAGCCACCGAGACCCTCGGCCTCTTGACGCCCGACGGAAGCTGCGGTAGGACAGGCAGCACGGGAGAAAAGACAACAGTACATGAGATTCCCAAGGGCGGGGAGGAGAGGAGCTGCCGGCGTTTGGTGCTTAATTAAAATTAAAAAAAAATACGTCGTCCCTGTTGGGGCTCGACTGGTTTGGGGTGGTGCGGGAGCTGCTGACCTCTCTCTCACTGATTTATTCGTTCAGGGGCAATGAGTTCACTAGTGAACACCAGCTGTATGCGGCTGCATAGAAAAAGTTAAGGGTCTCGAAGTGCAAAACCCGACAAAAATAAACAAAATAAGATGTGCCTCAGCAGAGAGGGTCTTTTCGGGCCCCTCGAACAGCTACTGACTTCCCAAGGAAGGAGGAGGGGCAGGACGCTGTAGCATAACTCCACGTCACTTCAGAACAGCTATTCCACTGCAGGACCATAACATAGCTCAGTGCCACTGGGGACTAGATATGCTATTGCTAGGCCTCCGTTCAACTACCAGGAGCACTATGGGAGTTGTAGTTTTGTTTCGATTTAACCGGAGTTGAGGATTGGAAAATAATGGTTTGCACTAGTAAAGCCGAGGAATATCACGTGTGACCCCCCGACCCGCCCCCCCAAGTGGCTCGGTCAGCTGGTAACTAGGCCCCTCCGTGATTAACGGTACCATGGGAAGAGACAGACTTCTACTGGTCTACAGACAAGGAAAGAAAACGAGCATATCACATCGTCAACATTCATGCCATGTCAGGGCAAAAGTCAAGCAAATTGTTGTTTATTTACAAAAAATATCCGAATGACAGACTCCATCGATGCTGGGAGGTCTCAAGTCACGCGAGAATTCTTCGGCCAATTCTGCTTCGATAACAACTTTTCATTTTAAGATTGTAATCAGGCTTCTTTGTTTTTGTTAACCTCATTGGTGTACATAGGGTAGCACTTGCCCACGGTTTATAACATTATTTTGACTCAAGCTCGGTTTTTAGCCAACAGCACTTGAGAATGTGGAATTTGTAGTTTTATTTTTCCGGGAAAGTACGGATCTTAAACTGTAAGCATGAAAAGTGCATTTGTTCTGAAAACACATGGCGGTGTAACGGCAAAACGTGGGGTCCCCTTGGTACTACATGTCCCGTGCAACAGGTAGACCTATGCAACATAAATGTAAAGGTATTTTCCGTGCAGTTATAAGTGTGTACTAGCTAATTTACTCTCTATGCAGTTATACATGTGAAGGTATTCTCAGCCAAGTTATAGGTGCGTCCCGGAGAGTTAGCTCCCTGAGCAGGTATAACTGTGAAGATACTCTCTGTGCAGTAATACGTGTACCAGAAACGTTGCTCTTTCAGTGGTTATGTGTGAAGGTATTTTCTGCGCAGTAATACGTGTTTACCAGAGAACCAGCTCTCGGTGCAGTTATAAATGTGAAGGTATTCCCTGTGCAGGTATAAGTATGTACCAGAGCGTCGGTTGAATGGGAAGGTATTCCCTGTCCAGTTATAGATGTACATTCCAGGCGCATCTTGTGCGGAGCAGATTGAGTGACGTTTTCTCAACGTAGCTTTCTTTGCACTTAAATATGTGAAGGTACTTCAACCTATGCATGTATACAATTGTACAGTTGGCCTAGCTTCTGCGTTGTTAAAGCCGGCACTCTCGGACCTAAGCTTCTCTTCGTACAGTGTTACCTGTGTATCCTGCTCCACGAGTCCCAAAGCCAGCGCAAACCACATCTCAGCATCAACAAACGCACAGCGCAGACGCCTACACCTCAGACTCACATGCTGCTCCAGCTTGGGCGCCACGCGATGCCCGGGGTCTGCCCTCTTCATCTCAGCCCTCCATACACTTGTGGCTGCTTATCGGCTAGGTTGCTGCTCTGGCATCGATGCAGCGTTGCCATGGAATGGCCTATCCCTGACGTCACACTCGTCACTGTGACGTCATCTCCCTCCGTAGCAGGGCGACTCTGCGCAGTTACGTTACAAAGAAACCTATCTGTGCCCGGCAGCGTCACGTCCTCGTGATAGGGGGCGTAGAGAGAGCACGCAGAGGTAGAGCAGGGGCCACTTTAGGAAGGTCCAGGAGAGTGGACACCTAGATTACTTGGAAGTAACGAGAATTACCAGGAAGTAACCTGAGAATAACAGCACTCATGCCTGTCCTTAAATGTCGATGATATACAACAGCCTCTGCATGAAAATATCACAAGAGCTTTACTCAACTGCTCATATTTGTAATATCATAACAAGACAAGATAAACTGAAATCTCACAGGAGGTATCACCCACCCTAACCATAATGGCACATCAAAGTATTTAGGGTATGACCACTGGGGTCAGCCCAACAATCTCAGATCGGGGGATGCATCTGCATTAGGGTATCACCTGGTGGTCCTTTGAACTACCAAGATAAATGCTTGTGCTGCCGCTCGAAACCCTAGACAGCACAAAATGTGTTGCCTTGAGGGCTTGAATTCATCTCAATAATTAGTAATTACTATGATACACATTATAATCCATCATTTTTACTTCGAATGCACCCTTACAAACAAAGCCCAGCCATATGGAAATCAACCTTAGTTTTACCCCCAATGGACAATCCAATCTGCCATGTCCTCTATGTTAAGGCCCAAGATGGCCAAAACCAACCTGTGGGTTGCTAGTGTTCCCATACAGAGGTAGAAATGGTGGATTTCACAAGGTGGGCCTTTGCCTAGGCCGTAGCTAGACAAGCCATTAACCCCTATACTGAAAACATAAATATCTATAACCCTCTCTAAACTACCTGTAGCACGCCAACCTTGAATTACAAGGAACAATTACATACCTAGAGACTATAGGAGGTTGCACTCATATGGAGTATCCACGGTGAACTAATTGTGAGATAGTGGTCTAATCCCTCATCTATGCAAGGATAAACATGAAATCTACTCATGTGCAGCAGCACCCTGAGTGCCAGATTTCAGGGACTATGAAAGGGGCAGGCATCAGTTCATCTATGAGAACCTAAAATCAGAAGTGGCAATTACCCCCAGCAAAACATCAGTAGCACTGGTGAGGTGAAAGGTGCGAATATGAAAGTATAGGACTCGTGAGCTCTTCAGAAAGAAAATGGATAACCTAATTAATCTCCCACTTCTGCCAGAGAACCTGGAATCACGTTCTTTCTTCGTGATGTCATGGGTTGATATATGCCACTCTGATGCTCAAGCATGGCATTACCAATCATGTCAACCTGAGCACAGCAACTGCCACGTTTTAAGAATCCATGCAGTTAACCTGATCAGCATCTTCACCTGGAGGATGACCTGCTACTGGAAGAAACAACCCCTGGGAATTTGGGGTTTAGGAAATAGAAAGCAAAAACAAGATTCTCTTGTAATTGTAAGGTCTCAAGCGTCTCTCTCAAGTGGTGCAGTACCTCGCGTCATGACACAATGGATTAATAAGGAACTACACTTTTGAGTAAACAATCGAGAAGAAATTCGCAATACCGCTTACAAGTCTAAGAATAAAGCGGCACCTGATCACCGCCCAAAACACTAGAAACCTTTGCAGCGTCATGAGGGGTGTGGGTGGCCGGCAGAAACTACGGGAGCGAATACACAGCAAGAGGAGCAATGACTTTAAACAACAATACAGAAAAAGAAGAGAATTACCAAGGAAGACGGGGACAGAGGAAACCGACAGGGAGAAACAAAACAAAGATGCAGGAGATGGGAAGCTGGGTATGCGCGGTAGCAAGAGTGATCATCAGCACAAATACACAAAACATTGCAGGCACGGAACACATGATGAGAAGGCCATTGTGTTGCAGCTTCTTAATATGCTCAGGAAGTGCACGACGTAACCCGGAAGAGGATTATCACCACCATGCTGTGTACAGTGGTCTCCTCTATGATAAGTGGGTTATCTTCCATCTCCATTTTCAGTTGCCTCCAGTGTAGCCGAACTTGCCCCTCCGAATACGTCGGTACCCGTATGATACATTAGATGCGATGGCCCTAGTATGTGTAACTTTTGTACCGGACCACTGACACAATTCCTCAGAGCGACTTGCCAGGGGGGAGTGCACTCGTGCGTGCACTGCACCTCCATCCCACTTTGATTGGTGTATCCACTTCCACAGGGCCTCTTTTGGGAGAGTGTTCCATCAACACAGCATCTTGCTGTGCTCCTCTTTTGTAAGACCACAAGAGGGTCTGCCTCACTCTGGCCAGTCCAGTACTTCAGACAGTAGCCGAGGCTCCCTGCCCATAATGCATAAGCATATATTCAATCCTTGATGCTATGTTGAGACTGGTTACCCCAGCTCCCTGTAGCGAAAGTAAGGAGGATTTACCCTATTTATCTGTTGGTCTGCCTTCAGCTATTTTGGCATTTCCTGTTGAGCGTCTAGTTAGTGGACTGCTTTTAGGGCTGGATGGACTGCTATATTCTAGACCTGATAATGCCCAGAACACCTTGAGGAGTGTACCTAGCACACAGACTAAAATTGATGGTATTCCTCTTTCGTATGAGTATGTACTTGCTGCAACACGCTGTTAGCTGGGAAGTGCAGCATCTGCAGTACAAAGATTTATCAGTGCTGCATCCAATTTCCTAACAATTTTCTGTTGGAGAGAACTTGCCTCAAATCCACTTGAGAGGGGCAGGATCACTTGCTATGCGCTCTCAGAAAGTGCAATGTTGGAGGGGTGTGGTGTCATTTTTGCCAGAGTTGACGTTGGTTCCCTGCCCACCCTATAGATAGCTAGACAAAGTGCATAGGGCTGGTATTCCTATTCCTAGTCATAGGCTGAGGTCAACAACTGAATGAATGAATTAAATGATTTATTAGATGTGTTTTGCAACCCCAAGGGGGTATGGCAGCCCTAAGAAAGCTAGTGGTGTGGTACAAAACAGTTAGATGTGTTGAAACAAGCCAAAGCTCAAGTTCCTTCCCGAAAGAAATCATGATTCGACAAACTACGAGGCACAACTAGCAGCTCCTTCCAGAAAATAGCTGTTAGAAAAGAAAATCAACCATTGGCAAAACCAATAGGTCTTGCATATGCAAAAGCCATGGGCTTTGCCAATGTGTTTTAGCCATATTGTACATCAGAATGGCTAAGAGTTAGTAGTGTAAAGAGAGTGGTGTGGAGTCGAGTGCCATAGAGTGGACTAGGATAGAGTGTTGTGGAGTGGCATGAAGTGCAGTGGCATAGAGTGGGGACGCACAGTATTGTGGCATAGAGTGCAGTAGAGTGTCAGATTGGAGTGATGTTGAGTGGAATGGAGAGTTGTAGATTGGAGTGGCATAAAGTGGAGCAGAGTGTCATAGAGTGGCACAGAGTGGCATGCATAGAGTGGAGTGTTGTAGAGCACAGGGTTGTAGAGTGTCATAAAGTGGAGTGGCGAATATGGCATAGAGTGAAATGTACAAGAGTATAGTGTCGTGGAGGGTCATAGAGTAGAGTGTTGTAGAGTGTCATAGGGAGGAGAGGCGTATAGTGTAGGGGCCTAGAGGTGTAGAGTGGAGTGGAGTACAGCTCTACCAAGTACCACGCATCACGTGTTAGAATAATTCTTTTTTGGTCAAACCCCGGCATTACCGCAAAGGCTGAATTGTCACGCAAATCAGCTAAGTAGGAAAGCTGAACATGTTATCCCTCTGTCCTATACAAATAATTTCTTTGGTGTTCTTTTAGCAACACCAATACACAATAGTTCGCGCTACAGCCAATGCAGTGTGTCAGGTAAGTTAGGACGTTTCACTACCCTGGTTGGACTGTGGCATTCTATAGCCCCACGCTGAGCTGGTCTTCTGGAACTGAGGTCAGCATGCACGCCTGTATATGCAGTCGCTACACACCAAGCACAACTATAGCAGAAGCTATGGCGGACCAGCTTGCTAAGTGTTAGAAGGTGAATTTAGAGCGCAGATCAGAAATCCATGGTTGATCTGCCTTGTGACCTGCGCTGCAGAGGAGGCAGACTCAGTGAAAGGAAGGCATGGAGGAAGGATCAGCTGTGAATGCAGCACAGCACCTGCAAGGGACTCACCAAGGCCCAAACAGTGAGCGGATTGTGGCTGCATCCGAGGCATACGTGTCCTGGTTATCAAGCCAGTGCACTGGGGAATTCCTGGCACAGGACCAGTGGCAGATCGGAACCTGCCAGAAGCTATGCTGGTCACTGGCAAGGCTCAAGTGCTATGTAAAGCAGTGTGAGGGCCTCCTGTAAGACAATTCTTTTTGAGATGTTCTGCCCAGAGCAGCCTGATTGTTCAGTACTGACTAGTGCTTCCAGGTCTGGTATAACGACACCCCTGACGATTTGCTTATCAGGCTGACTGGAAAGGAAGAATCGAATATGTGGGTCAGTTGGAAAAAAACAACAAAAAAAGCCAATTAACAGAAATAACAACAATAAGCATATGTTTCAGTGACTCTATTCAAACCCACTAAACGGAAAAGTAATTCTATGCACGCAAGTGTTTAAAAAACACATTAAATCGGTCAACAAAATGTGAAATGGGCGACAATGCAATGTGCAGCTGCCTATAAAAGCCACCAATGGCTGAAGATCTGAAACATGATGATATGGAAAGGGTTACTTCAAGACAAGAACACAATTTAAAGACCTATTAACAGAAAGCGAGTACTTATGGAAGAATACAGTACACAGGCTATGCTGCAAAGGAGGGACAAAGACATATTGGGCAACCTAAAACAAAGTCAACAAATATAAAGCAAGCACCTGTGAGTTACAAACCAGAATGCCAATGCTAAGCAAAGGGCAGAATCCATTCTCAGGGAAGTTTTCCACGTCTCAAAGATGTCTGTACAAACCAGATAGCTGTGATGTTTGGTAGGTTTTGACCTAAAAACTCTTCCTTCTGCTCTAGCCCATCGAGTCAAATAATCAGAATTTAAAGCAGGTAGAACGAGGCTAACCAAAGGGACCATGAAGAACTATATTGTGAAAACCTGGAGCATAGAAAAAGAGGGCCTGAATTGTACAGATCCCAGTCAAACATGCACCAACTCTTAAAGGCCCTTCATGATCAGAAGCCATTAAAAACCTGGTAGGTGTTTATTGAATGACACCCAACAAGGAAGGCCTAAGAGTATCCTAGTCGCGGTGCACTGGATAATCTGGGAGCTGGTCCAAGAACTGTACGTGAGACCCAAATAAACTGCATTGCCATAATCCAACCAACAATGTTATAACAGCCTGAACACAGTTGCTTAACTCTCCACAGGGAGAAACAGGGGGGGGGGGGTCTTCTTCAGGGTTTTCATGGTCACAAAATAGGTGGTATTAATCAGAGAGCGATGAATTAAACACAATACCCAGATTTTATACCACAGAGACGGGCATAAAAGGTTCATTCGTAGATAGTGGCCATCAAGACTCCAACCAAAGAGAAGAATAATCTTTAGGGATGAGAACTTCAGTTTTAGCTCTATTCCACATTGGATGAGGGGCAGTCCAAAATATCAGAAGAGGTATCAGACAAGTTTTCTTTTTTTTCTAATCTCTTAAGAACTTATCCATCTTTTTGCAAGACTGCCGAAGCCGGTGGTAAGAAGACTACCATATTTGGAATTTCTTTGGATTTCCGCCCATTTCCGGGCAGAAATCCGACCCCGTCTGCCTGGTAGACGGAGGAAGAGAGGCAGTTCGACCGCCAGCACCACCACGCCAAAAGGACTCTGCCCGCCATATCATGATGTATAATACGATGCAGTGGTGTCCTGTATGGTGGTGCGGTGCTGGCAATGGAAGGCGCCTGGACCCATCCCCTCCCGGATGACCACCTTGCTGAAACAGGTAAGTGGACCGTCTGAAGGGGGGTGTTGGGTGCATATGTGTGGTGTGTGCGTGTATGTGTAGTGGAATGGGTGTGCGTGTGTGTGTGTGTGTATGCATGTGTGCATGGAGGGTGTGTGTGTCCCAATGGAAGTGGAGGGTAGGGAGGTGCATGAGGGTGCAAGTGCGTGTGTGTGTTTGTATGCAGAGGGGTGGGGGTAAAGGGGCTGAGTGCAAGTATGTGTGTGAATGGGGGTGTCTGAGTGCGTGTTTGTGAGTGAGCGAGTGGGGGTGTCCGGATGTATGCATGCTTTTTGGGGGGAGGGTGTCTGCATGTGTGCAGTTGGGGGTGTGTGTCTGCATGTATGTGCTTGGGGTATGTGTGCATGTTTGCGGTTGGGGGTGTGTGTCTGCATGTATGCGGTTAAGGGTGTGTGTCTGCATGTATGTGGTTGGGGTGTGCAAGTGTGCGGTTGAGGGGGGTGTGTGCAAGTGTGCAGATGAGGGGTGTGTGTGTGTGCAAGTGTGCGGATGAGGGGGGATGTGTGCATGTATGCATATGCGGGAGTGTGTGAATGTATGCATCTGTAGAGGGGGTGGGGGTTTGCATGAATGGGGAGGGGGGTTGGGGTGTGAATGATTGGGGAGGGGGTGCGTATGTGTGAGTGCGAGTGGTAGTGTGTGTATGTCAGTGTGAGAGTGGGTGTAGGTGTTTGTATGGATATGTGCAGTTGGGTGGGAGGGTGTTTGCAAGTGTGTGGATGGGTGGGGGGTGCATGGAGGTGTGTGGACATCTGGGGGTGCATGTGTCGGTGACAGGAATGGGGATTCCTGTTGCCAGGTGCGTTACCGCCAGACTTTTCATGGTGGGGCGACCACCACGAAAAAGCCTGGTGGTATGCTGCCTCCTAATACAACTGGCGGT
Source organism: Pleurodeles waltl (assembly GCF_031143425.1). Lineage (NCBI taxonomy): Eukaryota > Metazoa > Chordata > Amphibia > Caudata > Salamandridae > Pleurodeles > Pleurodeles waltl. The sequence goes on from NC_090450.1 coordinate 877,147,442, forward strand.
CTGAGGCCTGCCGCCGGCGTGGAGGAGCTCACTGCCGGCCGCGTTGGTGCGAACGCACCAGCAGGCCGGGTGGTGTTGTGGCAGTTGACTTCAGCCAAACCTGCCTACTTAAGACCGCCACACTCATAATGAGGGCCTTAATGTGTGTTGGAAGGTGGGTCATTAGTTGTGTGGCCTGCACAAGTAATGAGTCCGCACACGACCACCACTGGGAACCAAACACCCCATTGTAGCGTTTGAGTCTCATAGGGTAGCGTTGCAGAGCAGTCCAATGCTTACTCAAGGGAGGTGGTGTGGGCTAGTAATCCCCATTCACGAGCACACAAGTATGACTCTCAATAAATGATTGTCCAGCCTGTGCTTTTTCTTTTGATAAAGTTCAAGTACATTTATTATTCACACACAGTACTCAATACTATGCAACAATCTACAAATATATACAAAGTGATGGAATCACTCTGGGCAAACATTATGTAATCTCTCAGGTCTCCTCAAGAGAGAGTATAATCATTTGTAATTAAATACTTCCATCTTACCTAGAGATGGCTGTCAGTGTCATTACTCAAATTAGCCTAAGCAGGGAACACATGAGACCAAATTCTAGCACTATAACCATTAGGATTACTTTTAGATTACTCCTAATTGATCATAAAATAACAATTCAACACATGGTGCAATACCAGCCTATACCTCTAGTAAGAACCCTTCCACAAGCAGGAACAAAAGTTCACTGAAGCTTGTGCTTCAAATATCATTCCCACCCTTGAGGGGTTATCTTTCATGTGTCCCACCCTACCTAGGGTGGGGACACCAACCGATGTTGGGGGGAGGCTGCGCTGCTCCTGCAGCTCCCCCTGTCTCTGGGTATTCCCTTGGTGGTGGCTCCATCTCCCTGGGACCACCACAGCAGATGTGGGGGCTCAAATGGTGGCCCCTGCCCCGCAAAGCATGCTGGGGCAGCCGCATACATGATGAGCGGCTCTCCCACTAAGCTGGGGAGAGCCGCTGTGCCACACTTCGTGCTGTTCCTTCTGGCATTTCTCCTGGGGGTGCCGGTCCCACCCGGACACCCCCGCAGCCAACAGAGGATCCCTCAATGGAGCCCACCCCTGGCCACCCCGCCGGCTCTCCGCACGGCAAGCACCTCCGGGTGCTGCCACGGGAGCCGGCCTGCTGCCCTGAGGTCTGCCCGCTCCAGCGGGCAGACACAGAAAGACTCGCAGCCGGATGGACCGCGCGGGGGAGTGCAGCGGCACTCCCCCCCTTCCTCCAGGCATCTTCGGGGCCCCGGAATGGGGTCCGGGGCCTCTCCTCACCGTGGCGGGGAGCGCGACAGCACTCCCCGAGGGCCTCGTCTTCTCGAGGCCCCGGGATAGGGTCTGGGGCCCCTTCTGGCCATCTTCACAGGGAGCGGCTGGGGGTGCGCAACGGCGCCCCCCCCCACTCCTGACTCTTCACAGGGCCCCAGGATGGAGTCCGGGGCCCTCGTGCTCCCCGACTTCCCTTCTGCTGGGGGGTGCGCAACGGCACCCATCCATTCTTCACATCTTCACGGGGAGCGCGACAGCGCTCCCCATCTTGTCTTCGCCACAGGGGGCCCCGGGATGGGGTCTGGGGTCCCTTCACACCGCGGCGGGGGGTGCGCGACGGCGCCCCCCATCTGATGAAAAAAATGAACCAGGCTTCAGGGGCCCCGGGATGGGGTCTGGGGCCCCCTTCCTCTGCAGAGAGGGGGGAGTGCAACGGCACTCCCCTTTGCTCCTCTTCCTCCTGGGGCAGCCCCCAGGCCCTGGCCCACCCTGGGGGCACAGTCTCAAGCAGCTGAGGAGCTCCACGCACTTCGTAGCTGGTTTCCCAAAGGTTAAAGGTCGCCATCCTTTGTCCTGTGATATCTCAGTCCCCCAAGGGCCAATTTTCATCATTTTTGCGTCGTTCCGCTCCTGGTGACAAGCCCTTGCCACCAGGAGCACTCTCCTTAGGCCTCCGGGCCTGGAAGGGTCCCAAATCATTGGGAGCCAGTCCCACTGACTCCCTGTGCCAACCTTTCCTCTGGGTTCCCTCTTTTCCTTCTGGGCAGCGCTCTCTCCTTGCGCTAGCCCAGTCCTTCCCCCAACTAGTCCTCTGGGGGGGGTAAGGGGCCAGCTTGCCTGGCCCTGGCATTCGCCTCGCTGGCCCGGAATCCTTCAGGGCCAGAGTCCCTGCCCCAAGGGCAGTCAGGCGGTTGTTCCTTCCAGTTGTCCATGACGCCCGTCTTCAGTCCCAGTGTCCAGCAGTGAAGCACATCCAAGAGAGAGAGCTCTCCCCTGTGCAGGACCTTTTAAGTGGGGGTGGAAGTGTCCTGCAGGCCTGCACCTCTGGCCTATCCAGATGTGCCACATCACTTCCTTGCCCCCGTCCCCTCCTTCTTGCACAGTCTTCTGGGATAGCTCAAAATGCCAGGAGTTAGTTGCCACATGTGCTCTGAAAGTCTCAGCCCCTCCTCTCTGACATTCCTTGCAGGGCCTCTCCAGCCTGCTCCTGGCACGGAATGACAGCTGGCTGATTGATGCAAGGCCCTGCTCAAGCAACTGGTCAGAGCAGTAATTGGCCCTAATCCTGAGCTGAGTCAGAGAAAGATGACATCCATGGATGATCCATAAGTTGTACAACTATGCTCTTGTAACCTACTGCATCATTCTTTTCTTACAGGTTACAGTGTACTTTGGTGTGACTCTGGTCTCGGTGGACCCCAGAGAACTGGAGTTGCACCCTAGGCCCTCCTTTTCCCATTGACATTTAATGGAGTCTCCCCACAATGAAAATACCTTAAGCACACTGACATTGGCATTGAACTGAGTGTCCCTACAGTGAAAAGATAGTAAGCACACTGACTCTCCCTCACATGTATACACCCCTCTCATGAGACCTACTCCAGGTCACCACCCACTCTGCATAGTTCCTCCTGCACCAGGACTACCTAAACGCAGTACTTGGGCTGCGCACACCAGGAATCCTCCTCCCACAGCCCTCACATGGGTGCACATCCATGCGTACACATGATCACATGTAACCTGCCCGGGGCCTCCTGCCCTTGCTGAGCCACAGCAGCCTTTCCTTAGCACAGCGGCACCAGTGGTAAACATGCGCAGTGCATTTCACCATGTGTTTACTGTGCGTGAGTCACCTCATGGGAGGCTTCCTCATAGTAAACAGTCAAAAACCAGGTGGTCAAAAATCGAAAAATCAGGGCAGACCTGATCGTCAGAACCGTCCTCTAACACACGCCGTGCCCAGCTGATTCCTACGGGGAAGACGCAGCCACCACACGTGGGTAGTCTTCACCTGGTCAGCGATAACAAGTGACGAGGGGTTCTGACCAGACACCCTCCTCGCCAATTGTCCGCGACCTCCAACACTTGACGCTGGTCATCAGCCACTAGGACCACCTCCTTTGCCCAACCATGAGATCACCTTACATGGTCAGGGCAACATTAGGCCTACCCTTGCCCGGGGTCACGCAACACTACGCCCCACACTCCGTTGGAGAAGGGTACAGTGCCTCTCCACTGCTGCCTCCAACTTGGGTAGGTGTAGAACCTACTCCACAGGCCATTGGCTGGTCCCCCTTCTGGAGTTTATTCCACCCAGTACCCTCCTTCCTTGGGATCCCTGCATCCTGAAAAAATGCAGACTCATCGGACCCTCCCCCTCAGCATGCAGCTGGGGTCTTTGCTGCTACCATCCTTTCGGGACGACTGCCTTCCCACGTGGAAGAACAGCCCACTCTGAACTTCTTGATATGTCTCCATCACAGAGAAGCACCACTGGCCCTGGTCTGGCTCCCAGAAAAGATACCAGTCCGGCCTCACTACCGCACGGGTAGTGTTGGAGGAGAAGCACTGTGGGTACCTCGTCAGGCAACCCACAGCTCCCTCCTCCCCTCTGGGTAGCTCTATACAGAACCCTCCCGAGAACCTAGACCCTACCCTTGTTCTCTTCCGTGAGAACAGGGCCTAAGCCCCCGCCGTCTCTAGGGAATGAGCTCTCCCCCCTAGAGCACCATTGGAGGACCCACGAGCCCTGGCTCAGCTTCACACAGGCCCACTTCCTTGGGCCCTCCTACGTCTCCCAGCCTCAGGTCAGGAGACCTCTCAGGAACCCTCCAGATTCCTGGCTCGCTAGCGCCACCCTTCACGGGAGGACAGGGTCCCTTCACTTAAGATAGGCCCCACCTGCCTCCAGGTGACCGTCCAGGGATCCAACATATCCCCGGTTGGCTAGCGTTGCCACCACCACACAGGAGCACAGGGTCCCTTCACTTACGATAGGCCCCACCTGGCTCTAGTTGACAGCTAACGGTACCACTGCAGGTGGACCTGCCTGTGGCACCCGGCTGAGGGGACACCCTCCCCAGCCATTGCCACTTTACGGGACCCCGGGACGCACCCTGGGGCTGGGAAACCAACGGTGTACCACGCAGGGGCCCGCTAAGTAAAGGCCTCTGCCGCCCGTCACTCATCGACAGCTCAGAGCACCCCCTAACAGACGTGGCCCCCTGCCCCCTTCCTTTGTCCCGGAGTCTGACCCCACAGGACCTACCTGATTGGTCAGGCGGTTGGGCATCGCCCCAACCACCACCTCAGGTTTCAATCCTCCTTGCCCCAGGATGACATCCTTTCGCTTCCTTGGGTAGCCTCCTACCCTACCCTGACACCTCAGGGTCCACTGCTGACTCCCCCTGACTCTTCAGGGAACCTAGGGGCTAACACCACACTTCCTTCGGGGCCTCCCATTACCATGGGTCCCTCACGCTCCCCACCAGATAACCTAGGGGGATCAAGGGAATCACAACTTCCTCGCACCCTTCCCTCACCATGGGAACACCTGTCGGGGTTCCCTCCTCCGGAAACTCCTCTGGGGTGTCACTACCTGTTTGTATGAAATCTTCCGCCTCCACCCTTCCAGTAGATTTAGCCAGCGCCAATGGCGGGTAAACAAAATCTCTTCAGGAAGAATGACTAGCTGGGGCCCTATAGGAAAGTACCATCTTGCCTGGCATGTTACCCCCATATTTCACTGTATATATGTTGTTTTAGTCTATGTGTCACTGGGACTCTGCCAGGCAGGGCTCCAGTGCTCATAAGTATGTGCCCTGTATGTGTTCCCTGTGTGATGACTAACTGTGCTAACCAGAACCTAGTCAAGGTGCCCCCACATCGTTCAGGGCAAATTCCCCGAACTTTGTGAGTGCGGGAACACCATTACACACGTGCACTGTACATAGGTCACTACCTATGTACAGCGTCACAATGGTAACTCCGAACATGGCCATGTAATATGTCTAAGATCATGGAATTGTCACCCCAATGCCATCCTGGCATTGGGGGGACAATTCTATGATCCCCAGGGTCTCTAGCACAGAACCCGGGTACTGCCAAACTGCCTTTCCGGGGTTTTCCCTGCAGCTGCTGCCAACCCCTCAGACAGGTTTCTGCCCTCCTGGGGTCCAGGCAGGCCTGGCCCAGGAAGGCAGAACAAAGGACTTCCTCTGAGAGAGGGTGTTACACCCTCTCCCTTTGGAAATAGGTGTTAGGGCTGGGGAGGAGTAGCCTTCCCCAGCCTCTGGAAATGCTTTGATGGGCACAGATGGTGCCCATCTCTGCATAAGCTAGTCTACACCGGTTCAGGGATCCCCCAGTCCTGCTCTGGCGCAAAACTGGACAAAGGAAAGGGGAGTGACCACTCCCCTGACCTGCACCTCCCAGGGGAGGTGCCCAGAGCTCCTCCAGTGTCTCCAAGACCTCTGCCATCTGGATTCAGAGGTGTGCTGGCACACTGGACTGCTCTCAGTGGCCAGGGCCAGTAGGCGACGTCAGAGACTCCTTCTGATAGGCTTTTACCTCTCTTAGTAGCCAATCCTCCTTCCTAGGTAGCCAAACCTCCTTTTCTGGCTATTTAGGGTCTCTGCTTTGGGGAATTCTTTAGATAACGAATGCAAGAGCTCACCAGAGTTCCTCTGCATCTCCCTCTTCACCTTCTGCCAAAGGATCGACCGCTGACTCCTCAGGACGCCTGCAAAACTGCAACAAAGTAGCCAGACGACTGCTAGCAACCTTGTATTGCTTCTTCCTGCCGGCTTTCTCGACTGTTTCCAGGTGGTGCATGCTCTGGGGGTAGCCTGCCTCCTTCTTGCACCAGGAGCTCTGAAGAAATCTCCTGTGGGTCGACGGAATCTTCCCCCTGCAACCGCAGGCAACAAAAGACTGTGTCACCGGTCCTCTGGGTCCCCTCTCAGCACGACGAGCGTGGTCCCTGGAACTCAGCAACTCTGTCCAAGTGACTCCCACAGGCCAGTGACTCTTCAGTCCAAGTTTGGTGGAGGTAAGTCCTTGCCTCCCCACGCTAGACTGCATTGCTGGGTACCGCGTGATTTGCAGCTGCTCCGGCTCCTGTGCACTCTTCCAGGATTTCCTTCGTGCACAGCCAAGACTGGGTCCCCGACACTCTAACCTGCAGTGCACAACCTTCTGAGTTGTCCTCCGGCGTCGTGGGACTCCCTTTTGTGACTTCGCGTAGACTCCGGTTCACTCATCTTCCAAGTGCCTGTTCCGGTACTTCTGCGGGTGCTGCCTGCTTCTGTGAGGGCTCCCTGACTTGCTGGGCGCCCCCTCTGTCTCCTCATCCAAGTGGCGACATCCTGGTCCCTCCTGGGACCCTTGCAGCTAGCAAGGCTTGTTTGCGGTCTTTCTGTGTGGGAACACCTCTGCAAGCTTCTTCACGACATGGGACATCCATCCTCCAAAGGGGAAGTTCCTAGTCCTCTTTATTCTTGCAAAACACCAAGCTTCTTCCATCCGGTGGATGCTTCCTTGCATCCTCAGCTGGCATTTCCTGGGCTCCTGCCCACTCTCGACACTGTCGCGACTCTTGGACTTGGTCCCCTTGTCTTACAAGTACTCAGGTCCGGAAATCCACTGTTGTTGCATTGCTGGTGTTGGTTTTCCTTGCAGAATCCCCCTATCACTACTTCTGTGCTCTCTGGGGGTTGTAGGTGCACTTTACACCTACCTTACAGGGTCTTGGGGTGGGCTATTTTTCTAACCCTCACTGTTTTCTTACAGTCCCAGCGACCCTCTACAAGCTCACATAGGTTTGGGGTCCATTCGTGGTTCGCATTCCACTTTTGGAGTATATGGTTTGTGTTGCCCCTATACCTATGTGCTCCTATTGCAGTCTATTGTAACTTTACACTGCTTGCAATACTTCCTTTTGCTATTACTGCATAATTTTGGTATTGTGTACATATATCTTGTGTATATTTCTCATCCTCATACTGAGGGTACTTGTAGGAAAGTACCATCTTGCCTGGCATGTTACCCCCATATTTCACTGTATATATGTTGTTTTAGTTGTATGTATCACTTGGACCCTGCCAGCCAGGGCCCCAGTGCTCATAAGTGTGCCCTGTATGTGTTCCCTGTGTGATGACTAAATGTCTCACTGAGGCTCTGATAACCAGAACCTCAGTGGTTATGCTCTCTCTCTGCTTTCCAAATTGTCACTAACAGGCTAGTGAGCAATTTCACCAATTCACATTGGCTTACTGGTACACCCATATAATTCCCTAGTATATGGTACTTAGGTACACAGGGTATTGGGGTTCCAGGAGATCCCTATGGGCTGCAGCATTTCTTTTGCCACCCATAGGGAGATCTGACAATTCTTACACAGGCCTGCCAGTGCAGCATGAGTGAAGTAACGTCCACGTTATTTCACAGCCATTTACCACTGCACTTAAGTAACTTAAAAGTCACCTATATGTCTAACCTTCACCTGGTGAAGGTTGGGTGCAAAGTTACTTAGTGTGAGGGCACCCTGGCACTAGCCAAGGTGCCCCCACATCGTTTAGGGCAAATTCCCCGAACTTTGTGAGTGCGGGAACACCATTACACACGTGCACTGTACATAGGTACCTATGTACAGCATCACAATGGTAACTCCGAACATGGCCATGTAATATGTCTAAGATCATGGAATTGTCACCCCAATGCCATTTTGGCATTGGGGAGAAAATTCCATGATCCCCCGAGTCTCTAGCACAGACCCGGGTACTGCCAAACTGCCTTTCCCGGGGTTTCACTGCAGCTGCTGCTGCTGCCAACCCCTCAGACAGGTTTCTGCCCTCCTGGGGTCCAGCCAGGCTTGGCCCAGGAAGGCAGAACAAAGGACTTCCTCAGAGAGAGGGTGTTACACCCTCTCCCTTTGTAAAAAGGTGGCAGGGCTGGGGAGGCGTAGCCTCCCCCAGCCTCTGGAAATGCTTTGATGGGCACAGATGGTGCCCATCTCTGCATAAGCCAGTCTACACCGGTTCAGGGATCCCCCAGCCCTGCTCTGGCGCGAAACTGGACATAGGAAAGGGGAGCGACCACTCCCCTGACCTGCACCTCCCAGGGGAGGTGCCCAGAGCTCCTCCAGTGTGCTCCAGACCTCTGCCATCTTGGAAACAGAGGTGCTGCTGGCACACTGGACTGCTCTGAGTGGCCAGGGCCAGCAGGTGACATCAGAGACCCCTTCTGATAGGCTCTTACCTGTCTTGCTAGCCTATCCTCCTTCCTAGGTAGCCAAACCTCCTTTTCTGGCTATTTAGGGTCTCTGCTTTGGGGAATTCTTTAGATAACGAATGCAAGAGCTCATCAGAGTTCCTCTGCATCTCTCTCTTCACCTTCTGCCAAGGAATCGACCGCTGACTGCTCTGGACGCCTGCAAAATCGCAACAAAGTAGCAAAGACGACTACTGCAACCTTGTATTGTTGATCCGGCCGCCTTCTCGACTGTTTTCCTGGTGGTGCATGCTCTGGGGGTAGCCTGCCTCCTCTCTGCACTAGAAGCTCCGAAGAAATTTCCAGTGGGTCGACGGAATCTTCCCCCTGCAACCGCAGGCAACAAAAGACTGCATCACTGGTCCTCTGGGTCCCCTCTCAGCACGACGAGCGTGGTTCCTGGAACTCAGCAACTCTGTCTAAGTGACTCCCACAGTCCAGTAACTCTTCAGTCCAAGTTTGGTGGAGGTAAGTCCTTGCCTCCCCACGCTAGACTGCATTGCTGGGTACCGCGTGATTTGCAGCTGCTCCGGCTCCTGTGCACTCTTCCAGGATTTCCTTTGTGCACAGCCAAGCCTGGGTCCCCGACACTCTAACCTGCAGTGCACAACCTCCTGAGTTGTCCTCCGGCGTCGTGGGATCTTCTTTTGTGACTTCGGGTGAGCTCCGGTTCACTCTTCTTCGTAGTGCCTTTTCTGGCACTTCTCCGGGTGCTGCCTGCTTCTGTGAGGGCTCCATATCTTGCTGGGCGCCCCCTCTGTCTCCTCAGGCAATTGGCGACATCCTGGTCCCTCCTGGGCCACAGCAGCATCCAAAAACCCTAACTGGGACCCTTGCAGCTAGCAAGGCTTGTTTGCAGTCTTTCTGTGTGGGAACACCTCTGCAAGCTTCTTCACGACGTGGGACATCCATCCTCCAAAGGGGAAGTTCCTAGTCCTCTTCGTTCTTGTAGAATCCACAGCTTCTACCATCCAGTGGCAGCTTCTTTGTACCCTCAGCTGGCATTTCCTGGGCATCTGCCCAATCTCGACTTTGTCGCGTCTCTTGGACTTGGTCCTCTTGTTCCACAGGTACTCTCTTCCAGAAATCCACTTTGGTTGCATTGCTGGTGTTGTTCTTCCTTGCAGAATTCCCCATCTCGACTTCTGTGCTCTCTGGGGAACATAGGTGATCTTTACACCTACTTTTCAGGGTCTTGGGGTGGGCTATTTTTCTAACCCTCACTGTTTTCTTACAGTCCCAGCGACCCTCTACAAGCTCACATAGGTTTGGGGTCCATTTGTGGTTCGCATTCCACTTTTGGAGTATATGGTTTGTGTTGCCCCTATACCTATGTGCTCTCATTGCAATCTATTGTGACTGTACATTGCTTGCATTACTTCCTTTTGCTATTACGGCATATTTTTGGTATTGTGTACATATATCTTGTGTATATTTGCTATCCTCATACTGAGGGTACTCACTGAGATACTTTTGGCATATTGTCATAAAAATAAAGTACCTTTATTTTTAGTATATCTGTGTATTGTGTTTTCTTATGATATTGTGCATATGACACCAGTGGTATAGTGGGAGCTTTGCATGTCTCCTAGTTCAGCCTAAGCTGCTCTGCTAAGCTACCTTTTCTATCAGCCTAAGCTGCTAGAACACCTCTTCTACACTAATAAGGGATAACTGGACCTGGTGCAGAGTGTAAGTACCCCTTGTTACCCACTACAAACCAGGCCAGCCTTCTACAGTACTCACTGAGATACATTTGGCATGCTGTCATAAAAATAAAGTACCTTTATTTTTATTATATCTGTGTATTGTGTTTTCTTATGATATTGTGCATATGACACCAGTGGTATAGTAGGAGCTTTACACGTCTCCTAGTTCAGCCTAAGCTGCTTTGCCATAGCTACCTTCTATCAGCTTAAGCTGCTAGAAACACCTCTTCTACACTAATAAGGGATAACTGGACCTGGTACAAGGTGTAAGTACCTCTGGTACCCACTACAGGCCAGGCCAGCCTCCTACATTGGTTGTGCAGTGGTGGGATAAGTACTTGTAACTACTTACCACTTTGTCATTTTGTACTTTTCATAAGAAAATAATATACAAAACAAGTTCAGTGTATGTACACCTAACCAAAACGTTTTGCTTTTCTTCTCTTACACTTTCTACTAAGTGCTGAAAAGTACTCCAAAACTTCTAAAAAGTTCTAAAAAGTTTGAAAAAGTTTTTTTCTCTGTTCTTTAAGAAGTTCTGAAACCTTTCCTCTCTTCTCACTGTCTCTAAACCTTCTCCTATCATGTCTGATGTAGGTACTGCTCTTAAATTGGTCAATACAACTTATGACAATGTAAACTTCAAGAGCCTAAGGAGTCTCTGCATTGATAGAGGTTTAGTGATAGGAAAGAACCCTTCACGAGAATCTCCGTTTAACATGCTCATTGAGAATGATAAGTCCCTAGCTGGCACTTCAACTGAGAAGTTAGTAGATAGCTCACATTCTGACTCAGGGGAACCCCTTGAGGGAGGTGTGGAGGGTTCTCTTCCAAATCTGCCCCTCAGCAGACCTCAGAGCAATGCTGGTAGTAATAGAAGCTCCCATCACAGTAGGGATGTTTTTATTCCTGGAGGCCAGGTTGTTAGAGTCCAATCTGTAAGGGACAGATCTCCCTCTGTTGTTTCCAATTTGTCCTCAGTGTCCAAGCATTCCCAACCCACCCACCCTGAAGACAACATGTTAGAAAGGGAACTCAAAAAGTTGAGAGTGGAAGAGACCAGGCTGAAGCTTAAACAGCACCAGCTGGATCTAGACAGGGAATCCCTAGACCTGGAGAAGGAGAGACAGAGATTGGGGTTTGGACCCCATGGTGGCAGCAGCAGTATTCCTGATAGTAATCCTGTGAGAGAGCATGATTCCAGGATTCTGCACAAGATAGTTCCCCCTTACAAGGAGGGGGATGACATTAACAAGTGGTTTGCTGCACTTGAGAGGGCCTGTATGGTACAGGGGTCCCTCAAAGGCAGTGGGCTGCTATATTGTGGCTATCTTTCAATGGAAAGGGTAGGGATAGGCTCCTTACTGTTAGAGAAAGTGATGCTAACAATTTTGCAGTTTTGAAGGATGCACTCTTGGATGGATTTAGCTTAACCACTGAACAATACAGGATTAAGTTCAGAGACACCAGAAAAGAGTCCTCACAAGACTGGATAGACTTTGTTTACTGTTCAGTGAAGGCCTTGGAGGGGTGGTTACATGGCAGTAAAGTTTCTGACTATGAAAGCCTGTATAATCTTATTCTGAGAGAGCATATTCTGAATAACTGTGTGTCTGACTTTTTACACCAATATCTAGTGGACTCAAATCTGACCTCTCCCCAAGAATTGGGAAAGAAGGCAGACAAATGGGTCAGAACAAGAGTGAACAGAAAAGTTCATACAGGGGGTGACAAGGATGGCAAGTAGAAGGATGGTAAGTCTTCTGACAAGGGTGGGGACAAAAGTAAAACTGAGTCTTCATCAGGCCCCCAAAAACACTCTGGTGGGGGTGGTGGGTCCAAATCCTCTTCAAATCATGTTAAAAAGCCATGGTGTTATTTGTGTAAAGTAAAAGGCCATTGGACAGCTGATGCCAGTTGTCCAAAGAAAAACACCAAACCTCCCACTACCACAACCCCTACTGCAAACTCTAGTGCCCCTAGTAATAGCAGTGGTGGTGGGAGCAAACCTACTAATAGCCAATCCAAGGGAGTAGCTGGGCTCACTTTTGGTAATTTAGTTGGGGTTGGTCTTGTTAGGGAGACCACAGAGGCTGTGTTAGTCTCTGAAGGTGCCATTGATTTGGCCACCTTGGTTGCTTGTCCCCTTAATATGGATAAGTACATGCAACTTCCCCTAATAAATGGTGTTCAGGTTAAGGCCTACAGGGACACAGGTGCCAGTGTTACCATGGTAATAGAGAAACTGGTACACCCTGAACAACACCTACTTGGTCACCAGTACCAAGTGACAGACGCTCATAACAACACTCTTAGCCACCCCATGGCTGTTGTGAATCTCAACTGGGGGGGGGGGGGGGGGGGGGGGGTTACTGGTCCAAAGAAAGTTGTGGTTGCTTCAGATTTACCTGTAGACTGTCTACTAGGAAATGATTTAGAGACATCAGCTTGGGCAGAAGTGGAGTTGGAGGCTCATGCAGCAATGCTGGGCATTCCTGGGCATATTTTTGCTTTGACAAGGGCTCAGGACAAAAAGCAAAAAGGACAGGGTAACTTGGATCCTGGAACAATGGACCAAGTGCTCCCTAAAGCTAGGGATAGCAAGGGTAAATCCCTACCCACTATCCCTCCCTCTACAGATGATTCGCCTTCTGAGAAAGAAGAATTTCCTCCCTGTGCAGAACCTTCACCAGATGAGCTGGCAGCAGACACTGCTGAGCTTTTTGGTGGAGGGGGGCCTGCCAGGGAGGAGCTGAGTGTGGCACAGCAATCCTGTCCCACATTAGAGGGTCTCAGACAGCAAGCTGTCAAACAGCAAAATGGGGATGTCAGTGACTCACATAGAGTTTACTGGGAGGACAACCTCTTGTACACAGAGGCAAGAGACCCAAAACTTGGAGCAGCCAGGAGATTGGTCATTCCCCTGCAGTACAGAGAGTTCCTCCTAACTCTGGCACATGACATTCCTTTGGCTGGGCATTTGGGCCAGATCAAAACATGGGAAAGGCTTGTCCCCCTGTTTCACTGGCCTAGGATGTCAGAGGACACAAAAGATTTTTGTAAGTCTTGCATGACCTGCCAAGCCAGTGGCAAGACTGGTGGCACACCAAAGGCTCCCCTTATTCCACTACCTGTGGTTGGGGTTCCCTTTGAAAGGGTAGGGGTTGACATAGTTGGCCCCCTTGACCCTCCTACTGCTTCAGGCAATAGGTTTATCTTGGTGGTTGTGGACCATGCCACAAGATATCCTGAATCAATTCCTCTAAGGACCACTACAGCACCTGCAGTGGCAAAAGCCCTCCTGGGAATCTTTTCCAGGGTGGGTTTCCCAAAAGAGGTTGTATCAGACAGGGGTAGCAACCTTATGTCTGCATACTTGAAAGCTATGTGGAAGGAATGTGGTGTAACATACAAATTCACCACACCTTATCATCCACAAACTAATGGACTGGTAGAGAGGTTTAATAAAACTCTCAAAGGAATGATAATGGGACTCCCTGAAAAACTCAGGAGGAGATGGGATGTCCTGTTATCTTGCCTCCTTTTTGCTTACAGGGAGGTACCCCAGAAAGGAGTGGGCTTCAACCCCTTTGAACTCCTATTTGGGCACCCTGTAAGAGGTCCACTAACACGTGTAAAGGAGGGTTGGGAACAACCTTTAAAAGATCCCAAACAGGATATAGTGGACTATGTACTTGGCCTAAGATCCAGAATGGCTCAGTACATGAAAAAGGCCATTAAAAACCTTCAGGCCAGCCAAGAGCTCCAAAAGCAATGGCATGACCAGAAGGCTGTTCTGATTCAGTACCAACCAGGACAGAAGGTGTGGGTATTGGAGCCTGTGGCCCTAAGAGCACTCCAAGGCAAATGGAGTGGACCCCATCTCATTGTTGAAAAGAAGGGCGAGGTCACCTACTTGGTTGACCTGGGCACTGCTAGGAGTCCCCTTAGGGTGATTCATGTCAACCGCCTAAAACCCTACTATGACAGGGCTAATCTCACCCTGCTCATGGCAACAGATGAAGGACAGGAAGAAGTGAGTGACCCTCTCCCTGATCTCTTCTCTTCCACTGAAGATGATGCTTTAGTGGAAGGTGTAGTTTTAGCAGACTGTCTTACTGCTGAGCAGAAAGACAACTGCATAAATCTCCTTGGACAGTTTTCTGAACTCTTTTCAACTGTGCCAGGCACCACATCTTGGTGTGAACACACAATTGATACTGGCGACAGCTTGCCTGTCAAAACTATAATCTATAGGCAGCCTGACCATGTCAGGGACTGCATAAAGCAAGAAGTTCAGAAAATGCTTGATCTAGGAGTGGTTGAGCATTCTGAAAGCCCATGGGCCTCTCCCGTGGTGCTTGTACCAAAGCCTCACTCAAAAGATGGAAAAAGGGAGATGAGTTTTTTTGTAGATTACAGAGGTCTCAACCAGATAACAAAAACTGATGCTCACCCTATACCCAGGGCAGATGAGCTCATAGATACACTGGCATCTGCCAAGTATCTAAGCACCTTTGATTTGACTGCAGGGTACTGGCAGATCAAATTGGCAGAGGATGCTAAAGCTAAAACTGAATTTTCAGTGATGCCCTTTGGGTTGAAAAATACACCTGCCACTTTTCAGAGGTTGGTGAATACAGTCCTGCAAGGGTTGGAGGCTTTTAGTGCAGCATATCTAGACGATATGGCTGTCTTTAGCCCCACCTGGGATGATCATCTGGTCCACCTGTGGAAAGCTTTGGAGGCCCTGCAAAAGGCAGGCCTCACTATCAATGCTTCAAAGTGCCAGATAGGGCAGGGAAAGGTGGTTTATCTGGGACATCTGGTAGGTGGAGAACAGATTGCACCACTTCAGGGGAAAATCCAGACAATCAAGGATTGGGTTCCCCCTGCTACTCAGACCCAGTTGAGAGCCTTCCTAGGCCTCACTGGGTATTACAGGAGATTCATTCAAAACTATGGCTCCATTGCAGCCCCACTTAATGATCTCACTAGCAAGAAGATGCCTAAAAAGGTATTGTGGACAGCTAGCTGTCAGAAAGCTTTTGAGGAGCTCAAACAGGCCATGTGCACTGCACCTGTCCTAAAAAGCCCATGTTACTCCAAGAAATTCACTGTTCAAACTGATGCATCTGAATTAGGGGTAGGGGCAGTCTTATCACAACTTAACTCTGAGGGCCAGGATCAACCAGTTGCTTTTATCAGCAGAAGGTTGACCCCTAGAGAAAAGCGTTGGTCTGCCATTGAGAGGGAGGCCTTTGCTGTGGTCTGGGCACTGAAGAAGTTGAGGCCATACCTTTTTGGCACTCACTTCATTGTTCAGACAAACCACAAACCTCTACTTTGGCTAAAACAAATGAAAGGTGAACATCCTAAATTGTTGAAGTGGTCCATATCTCTACAGGGAATGGATTATACAGTGGAACATAGACCTGGGAGTACCCACTCCAATGCAGATGGACTCTCCAGATATTTCCACTTAGACAATGAAGACTCATCAGGTCATGGCTAGTCTTATTGTCCTTCGTTTGGGGGGTGGGGGGTTGTGTTGGAAAGTACCATCTTGCCTGGCATGTTACCCCCATATTTCACTGTGTATATGTTGTTTTAGTCTATGTGTCACTGGGACCCTGCCAGGCAGGGCACCAGTGCTCATCAGTATGTGCCCTGTATGTGCTCCCTGTGTGATGACTAACTGTCTCACTGAGGCTCTGCTAACCAGAACCTCAGTGGTTATGCTCTCTTTGCTTTCCAAACTGTCACTAACAGGCTAGTGACCAATTTCACCAATTCACATTGGCATACTGGTACACCCATATCATTTCCTAGTATATGGTACTGAGGTACCCAGGGTATTGGGGTTCCAGGAGATCCCTATGGGCTGCAGCATTTCTTTTGCCATCCATAGGGAGAGCTGACAATTCTTACACAGGCCTGCCAGTGGAGCCTGAGTGAAATAACGTCCACGTTATTTCACAGCCATTTACCACTGCACTTAAGTAACTTATAAGTCTCCTATATGTCTAACCTTCACCTGGTGAAGGTTGGGTGCAAAGTTACTTAGTGTGAGGGCACCCTGGCACTAGCCAAGGTGCCCCCACATCGTTCAGGGCAAATTCCCCGAACTTTGTGAGTGCGGGGACACCATTACACGCGTGCACTGTACATAGGTCACTACCTATGTACAGCGTCACAATGGTAACTCCGAACATGGCCATGTAATATGTCTACGATCATGGAATTGTCACCCCAATACCATCCTGGCATTGGGGTGACAATTCCATGATCCCCCGGGTCTCTAGCACAAAACCCGGGTACTGCCAAACTGCCTTTCCGGGGTTTTCACTGCAGCTGCTGCTGCTGCCAACCCCTCAGACAGGTTTCTGCCCTCCTGGGATCCAGGTAGGCCTGGCCCAGGAAGGCAGAACAAAGGACTTCCTCTGAGAGAGGGTGTTACACCCTCTCCCTTTGGAAATAGGTGTCAGGGCTGGGGAGGAGTAGCCTCCCCCAGCCTCTGGAAATGCTTTGATGGGCACAGATGGTGGCCATCTCTGCATAAGCCAGTCTACACCGGTTCAGGGATCCCCCAGCCCGGCTCTGGCGTGAAACTGGACAAAGGAAAGGGGAGTGACCACTCCCCTGACCTGCACCTCCCAGGGGAGGTGCCCAGAGCTCCTCCAGTGTGTCCCAGACCTCTGCCATCTTGGATTCAGAGGTGTGCTGGCACACTGGACTGCTCTGAGTGGCCAGGGCCAGCAAGTGACATCACAGACTCCTTCTGATAGGCTTTTACCTCTCTTAGTAGCCAATCCTCCTTCCTAGGTAGCCAAACCTCCTTTTCTGGCTATTTAGGGTCTCTGCTTTGGGGAATTCTTTAGATAACGAATGCAAGAGATCACCAGAGTTCCTCTGCATCTCCCTCTTCACCTTCTGCCAAAGGATCGACCGCTGACTGCTCAGGACGCCTGCAAAACTGCAACAAAGTAGCCAGACGACTACTAGCAACCTTGTATCGCTTCATCCTGCCGGCTTTCTCGACTGTTTCCAGGTGGTGCATGCTCTGGGGGTAGCCTGCCTCCTTCTTGCACCAGGAGCTCTGAAGAAATCTCCCATGGGTCGACTGAATCTTCCCCCTGCAACCGCAGGCAACAAAAGACTGCATCACCAGTCCTCTGGGTCCCCTCTCAGCCCAACGAGCGTGGTCCCTGGAACTCAGCAACTCTGTCCAAGTGATTCCCACAATCCAGTGACTCTTCAGTCCAAGTTTGGTGGAGGTAAGTCCTTGCCTCCCCACGCTAGACTTCATTGCTGGGTACCGCGTGATTTGCAGCTGCTCTGGCTCCTGTGCACTCTTCCAGGATTTCCTTCATGCACAGCCAAGCCTGGGTCCCCGACACTCTAACCTGCAGTGCACAACCTTCTGAGTTGTCCTCAGGCGTTGTGGGACTCCCTTTTGTGACTTGGCATGGACTCTGATTCACTCATCTTCCAAGTGCCTGTTCCAGCACTTCTGTGAGGGCTCCCTGACTTGCTGGGTGCCCTCTCTTTCTCCTCATCCAAGTGGCAACATCCTGGTCCCTTCTGGGCCACAGCAGCACCCAAAAACCCTAACCGCGACACTTGCAGCTAGCAAGGCTTGTTTGCGGTCTTTCTGTGTGGGAACACCTCTGCAAGCTTCTTCACGATGTGGGACATCCATCCTCCAAAGGGGAAGTTCCTAGTCCTATTCGTTCTTGCAAAACACCAAGCTTCTTCCATTCGGTGGCAGCTTCCTTGCACCCTCAGCTGGCATTTCCTGGGCTCCTGCCCACTCTCGACACTGTTGCGACTCTTGGACTTGGTCCTCTTGTCTTACAGGTACTCAGGTCCGGAAATCCACTGTTGTTGCATTGCTGGTGTTGATTTTCCTTGCAGATCCCCCTATCACGACTTCTGTGCTCTCTGGGGGTTGTAGGTGCACTTTACACCTACCTTACAGGGTCTTGGGGTGGGCTATTTTTCTAACCCTCACTGTTTTCTTACAGTCCCAGCGACCCTCTACAAGCTCACATAGGTTTGGGGTCCATTCGTGGTTCGCATTCCACTTTTGGAGTATATGGTTTGTGTTGCCCCTATACCTATGTGCTCCTATTGCAATCTATTGTAACTTTATACTGCTTGCATTACTTCCTTTTGCTATTACTGCATAATTTTGGTATTGTGTACATATATCTTGTGTATATTTCTCATCCTCATACTGAGGGTACTCACTGAGATACTTTTGGCATACTGTCATAAAAATAAAGTACATTTATTTTTAGTATATCTGTGTATTGTGTTTTCTTATGATATTGTGCATATGACTCTAGTGGTATAGTAGGAGCTTTACATGTCTCCTAGTTCAGCCTAAGCTGCTTTGCCCTAGCTACCTTCTATCAGCCTAAGCTGCTAGAAACACCTCTTCTACACTAATAAGGGATAACTGGACCTGGTACAAGGTGTAAGTACCTCTGGTACCCACTACAAGCCAGGCCAGCCTCCTACAGGCCCCCTCCCTTTGGAAACCAGTCTTATCCTTAGCAAGCATAAGAATTTCCCAGGGCCCCCCTAACCACTTCCTAACCCACGAAGTCAGGCCATCCTACCATCCCAGTCTGTGATGTGGGTATCAGTTGCTGTCCCTAAACCTTTAGAGAAAAACCCCTCCTCGTGAGGGCCCTGTGTGTAGTGTTAGAGTTCAAAAGGCTAACCTATGGCCTATAACACTTTGTGAACATTTCTTGGAAAGCTTCCTCCCGGCATCCTGTCACTTTGTTCAAACAAACTAGTCCTAACAACACAGTTAAAACCTTTACTTTTAATTTTCTCACTTGACATATGTGTGCACAGGGCTTTCCCTTCTCATACTTCTAGTTCACATGACCAAACCTTTGAACCCTTCTCAGAGCCTTACGCTCTCATATTTGCTCATTACTGCATAGGTAATGTGTGGTAAAACTGGAATTATCAAGCGCCATGAATTCATACTGGAATGGGATACTATGTATCCCGCTGCTGCCACCAAATGTTGGAAGGTGGGTCATTAGTTATGTGGCCTGCACAAGTAACAAGTCCGCACACGACCGCCACTGGGAACCAAACACCCCATTGTAACGCTTGACTCTCAACGCTTGACTCTCAGAGCAGTCCAAGGCTTACTCAAGGGAGGTGGTGTGGGCTAGTAATCCCCATTCACGAGCACACAAGCATGACTCTCAATAAATGATTGTCCAGTCTGTGCTTTTTCTTTTGATAAAATAAAAGTACATTTATTATTCACACACACTACTCAATACTATGCAAAAATCTACAAATGGAATCACTCTGGGCAAACATTATGTAATCTCTCAGGTCTCCTCGAGGGAGAGTATAACCCAACAATCCACATGGCAAAACAATCCCAGAGGCACCCTTGCGACATTTGAACATTTGACAGTATTCAACATTTTGACAGTACAGTGAAATGAAAACACCTACATTTGTAATTAAATACTTCCATCTTGCCTAGAGATGGCTGTCAGTGTCATTATTCAAATTAGCCTAATCAGGGAACATATAAAACCAAATTCTAGCACTATAACCATTCGGATTACTTTTAGATTACTCCTAATTGACCATAAAATAACAATTCAATACATGGGGCAATACCAGCCTACACCTCTAGTAGGCACCCTTACACAAGCAGGAACAAAAGTTCACTGAAGCTTGTGCTTCAAACATCAGTCCAACCCTTGAGGGGTTACCTTTCATGTGTCCCACCCTACCTAGGGTGGGGACACCAACCGATGCTGGGGGGAGGCTGCGCTGCTCCTGCAGCTCCCCCTGTCTCTGGGTATTCCCTTGGTGGTGGCCCCATCTCCTTGGGACCACCACAGCCGTGTGGGGGCTCAAATGGCTTAAAATACATCTCTTCTCATCACTTCTAAGGCATGGCTGCAATGCCACTGATAAATGCAGCTCACACCGAGGCTTGCCTGCCCTTTTATACCCTAGACAGTTTGGATCCAAACTCAGGAAATGTTAAACAAAAGGGGCATTCCCTCACCCACAGGCTAGCTTTTGGTATAAATGTGGCACCTTCCGAAGCTCTCATTAGAACACTCCTGGACCTGTAGAAACTTCAGAAGAAGGACTGTCCCGTTGTCTGAAGAGGAAAGACTGGACCTGCTTGCCTTGAACCCAGGCTCCCCATAAGTGACTTCAATGGTCAATCGACTGACCTCCTGTTTGGGCAAGAGGAACACAGCTAGCTTCCAGAGGCCTCCCTGCAACTGTACCAGCCTGGACATCCTGCTTGAGCCCTGCTGCTGGCCTCTGCTGGAGTACATCCTGATCCCCAAGAGTTGGCACCCCCTCCCTAAGTCCTGGACCATTGGCTACCATCAGAGTGTACTTCTCCTAAACTACAGGTGAAAATCCTGAAGTTTTTGGCTCCTCGCGGCCACTGACTTCTCGTAGTGAACAACGATCATCCGCAATGCCTGTTGACGCGAATCTCCAGAGACAACTGCTCTCTGCCTCAGCCATGACAGTCAGCATCAGCAACAACAGTCTGTGTCGACCACCAACACAAAGCTTCAGCACTGACTAGCTCTTCGCATGACAACAGTGACCACCCATGAAGCTCAATCTGGTCCTCGCATCAACAATCTCCTTGTGGCCCCCACCAATTCGAAATTCCAACTGCAGCTTCTCCCATGGACTTGAGGAGGTAAACTCTTCATCAGGGTGAACCTTGTCCCTGTACCCGACCCATGCTCCATTGCAGTCCACCTGAATTTGTGACTTTGGCCTGGTGCAGTGCGACCAGATACCTGTGAGTGGCACTTTTTGCTTTTTGGCTCCATTTTCACTTAAAATATGAAAAATTCATAACTCCTGTTCTATTTATTGGAGTTTTGTCATTTTTGTGTCATTTCATAAAATTAACTCTAAATTGCTTTGGAATTTTTCTTGTGTTGTGTTTTTGCTGCATTAATTCATGATTGAGTACTTCATAAATATTTTACACATTGTCTCTAAGTTAAGCCTGACTGCTTGTAAAAAGCTACCAGAGGATTAAGCACAGGTTTATTAAGCAACATTTTGGTTTATCCTGACAAGGATTGTGTTTATTATTTGAGTGGGACTTCCACTCCTCACAACTAATAACCCAATTTTTTGCATTTGTATTCAGAGGTGGGATCCAGTACATGTGTCTGTGCAGTGCCACTCAGTGATTTGTGAAAAAACTAAAAATCCCTAATAATAATCTGGCATCAGTATAGATTTTTTTAAATTCTCCTTTATTTTTAATTGGTCATGTTCCGATTTTGGTCCCAAAATTTCATTCCTCTCACATCTCTTTTGCACCTGTGATATTGTTAAAAGGTTAAAATGGAGTTAGAGCTAAGTTGCATTGATTTCCACAAGGTGGCAGAATTGAGGAAGGTCTACGAGGAGAGAAGGCTAACCTTAGGAAAGGGGGCCACAAAGCAGATTTCCAAATAGCCATCAGAGTCTTTGAAAAGGTTTGCAGGATGCAAGCTGTAACAAGAGAGCAGGAGGGGGATGACCCTGAGGATGAGGAGGTGGATGCGGAGGATGATGAACATAAAGAAGATGGTTTAGCGACAAGCCTAGAGCTGCAGTAAGAGGATAGAAATGTGTCCTCATGACCAGGTCCCCTGCCAGGAGCAGTGTGTCTTCTCACAGCCTGTCAGCTGAGCAGTTGGAGGACATGAGAGCCTAAAGAGAGCTCAAACCGCAGCCAGCCAAGCTGAAATTGGAAGCAGCCAGGGAACAGGTGGTTGCACAGAGAGCCTTGGAGGAAAGGAAACTGACTCTGGAGGAAAGAAGGGGTGAGAAAGAGCCTTGGCAGGGAAAAGGCAGAGGCTGAAAGTGCCTCAGAGGAGAAGAAAATCTTGCTGGCTTATGAAATGAGTCCAAAAGAGCTGGTCCTAAAAGTCAAACAGCTCTGGGAGTCCAGCAGCAATGGTGGCAGTGACAATCCAGTGCCCAAAGGAGACAAGAGGGTCCACATACCCAAAGACCTGGTACCTATGTCTGTGGTGGGAATAATATAGACAAGTGGTTTGAGGCCTATGAGGTAGGTCTGGAAATTCATAGGGTCCCAGAGAAGGATTGGGGATCCAGTCTCAAGAGGCAAATACCTAGTGAGTGGAGGGGTGTACTGTTGGACATAGGGAGGGGTGGCAGGATGAAGTACTCACTCATGAAGGAAGTCCTTGTCAGAAAATATGGTCTTACCCCTGAGAAAAACAGGTTGAAGTTCAGGAACATCCAGGAGTTGTTAAGATAGTACTGAGTGGACTTTGTGGATTAGTCCAGGAAAGCACTAGATGGTTGGGTGAAAGGCATTAATGTGAGCAATTATGATGAGCTGTACAATCTTTTTCTCTTAGAGCACATATTCAGTAATTATTTTTCAGAGCTGTGCCAACACCTCATTGATTCTAAATTCACTGTACACAGTGAGCTTGCTAAGAAAGCAGACTTCTAGCTCAGCAGCAAGGTCTACAAGAAGGTACCCGAGGGAGACACCAAGAAAGGTGGACATGATGCCCCTCAGCAGAAGGAGGGAGGAACAGGAAAAAACCTATAGAGTTTCCTGAAGGCTCCCAAAAGAATTCTCAGGGTCTCAGGGGAAGGATCCCCAGTCCCATCTTGTACCAAAGAAAGGTGGTTTTCCTGGGAAGAATCCCTCATGCCACTGTATACTCAAGTACCATGAGAGCTACCAATTTTGACACTAAAAGGGGAATCCCCTCTGTGAGCACAGGAAGCAGTCCCTGGGATGACAAGTATAGTGCGTGGGGAGGAAATTGACCCCAGTTAGCAGTTAGTGTGGGGGGGAATGCAGAGGTTTCCCTAGTGTCCCTGGGTGACAGAAAGATAGTGACAAAGGCTCACATCCCTGATAATACTAAGGAGTACTTAGGAGTACAGGCAGTGGCTCACCATCAATGGGCACATGTTGGAGGCTCTGAGAGACACCGGAGCTAGTATGACTGCTGTTAGGTGTCATCTGGTGTCCTCAGAGCAGGTAATCTCTAATGTAGTCCAACAGGTTGTGACTTCAGATAACTAAGTGAGCCACTATCCAGTGACTCAAGTCCCCTTTAAATGGGGGTGAAGTGGACCTCAGATTCCTTAAATGTAGTGGCAAGTCCGGCCATGCCTGTGGACTGTCTGCTAAGAAATAACCTTGAGCAACCTTTCTGAAAAGAGGTGGATCTCAATTGGTGATAGGATTGCCTGAGTGGGTGCGCCTAATCACACGGTCCATAGCAACCTGAAGGAGAATCCAAAAGACCTGGACCCTGGAACAATGACCCAGAAAGCTGCCAAAAGAAGGAGGGGCAAGGAGAGTGAGAAACCTGTTCCAGATGCTCCCGTAATTCGGGAGGAGGTTGATCCTGAGGGTAACGCAACAGATTCTACTGGGAAGGACATTGCTGTCCTCTATAACTACCTGAACTAGCCGGATGCCAAACTGAAGGAAGCTCCCCTGAGCAGAATTCTGCCAGCTGCAGAAGAACCCAGCTCTTGAAGGCCTACTGTGACAGGCCGAGGTCCAGGGAAACAGAGACACCTCTGGTGGTCACCTCATATAGTAGAAAAATGGTTTCTTGTGTAGTGAGTCTAAGGTCTCTAAGCCTGGGGCAACCCATGTGCTGGTAATTACCCAGTGTTACCTGGCCTTCCTATTGGATCTGGATCATGATGTACCCCAGGCAGGACATCAAGGGCAGGCCAA
Source organism: Pleurodeles waltl (assembly GCF_031143425.1). Classification (NCBI taxonomy): domain Eukaryota; kingdom Metazoa; phylum Chordata; class Amphibia; order Caudata; family Salamandridae; genus Pleurodeles; species Pleurodeles waltl. Next base: position 877,171,510 of record NC_090450.1, read on the forward strand.
AACCTTTGCAAAGGTGGTCACCAATATTTATTGGCCCCAGATGAGAGTGACCTCAGATGCATTCTGTAGGTCCTGCACCGTCTGCAAAGCCAGTGTGAAGTTGGGGGTAAAACGCAAGATTGCCTTGCTTTCTATCCCTACCCCTATCATGGACACCCCCTTTGAGAGGGTGGGCATCGCCATTGTGGGGTCTCTGGACCCCATGACTGCCCTGGGTAACAGGTTTATCCTGGTTTTGGTGGACCATGCCACCCTCTACATTACGGCCATACCTCTTAGGACAGTGACTGAGCCCAGAGTGGCCAGGGTGCAGGTAGGAATATTTACTCATTGGCTTTCTCCAAGGTGTTTGTGTGTGAATGGAGCACCAACTTCATGTCAGCATACATGAAGTCAAAGTGGGATGAGTGTGGGGTACCTTACAAGTTCTCCAGACTTTACCTTTCCCAGACCAATGGGCTTGTTGAGAGATTCAACAAGACCCTCAAAGGCATGTTCATAGACCTGACAGAGCGCTTGAGGCATAAGTGGGACATCCTCTTGCCATACCTGTTGTTTGCTTACACAGAAGTGCCTAAGAAGGGAGTAGGGTTCAGTCGCTTTGAACATCTGTATGGCCATCCTGTCAGGGTTCTCTCATCCTTGTGAATGAGGGGTTTGGAGCACAATCCTGAGAAATCCCTCCAAGGTGAAGTAAGCTACATGTGGGCTCTCTGGACTCAGATGAAGCGCTTGGGGTGACCCGAAAGCCACTCTGGTAGAATTTCAGCCTGCTCAAAAAGTGTGGGTAATGGTGCCAGGGAAGCCTATGGACTTTGCAGGACCAGTTTATTGGACTCTATCAGGTCAAACAGCATAAGGGGGAGATCACCTACCTAGTGGACCTCGAGACCCACAGGAACCCTTTAAGGGTGCTGTATGCCAACCACCCCAAGCCCCACTGTGAGAGGTCTGAGGTCCCCATGCTCTTGGTGACAGATGGAGGTGAGGAGCAAGAAAGCGAACCTCTCCCAGACTTCCTCTCTACTAAAGATATAACAGTAAGAATCTCCAATGCTGAAATAAGAATCTCATCTATCAAAGACTACAACAATTCTCAATCCAAACTTCTACAAGCTTTGGAGCACACAGTGACTTCACTTAGACATGAAATTATAGACCTCAAAGACAGAAATCGGAGAAGCAACCTTCGCATCTTTGGATTACTGGAGGGAATTGAAAGTACATCAAACTCTGCGACAGACTTTCTAATCAAGTGGATCCCAAAGTACTTTAATTTTCCTTTACTAAGGACTTTGAGATTGAAAGAGCCCACAGGGTTCAAACTTTCAAACCCAAGAACATGTCAGCTCCACAACCTTTAAGCTTCAAACCACTTCACCACCAACATATAGAGCAAAGTTTGTCCCACATGAGGAAAAAGATGATAATCTGGCAAGACCACAGAATCTCCATATACCAAAACTATGAAAAAGGCACTGTCTTAAGGCTTCTTATCCTTATGAAAAGACTCCTGGAAATGGAGATTCACATCACATTCTCAGGCCCTTCCAAGTTTTGAATTACGTTTGAAGGACAAACTAAGATTTTTTCCGACCCAGCGGAACGGTCGTCCTTTCTAGACAACAAATCCAAAACATAAATGGAAGCTGATATCACTCATGAAAATCAGGTAAGACATATTTGCTCATGAAGGTCAAGGTTAGATTTTTGTTGCCTCATGATGGTAATCACAAGACCTCCAACTATGTAGACCTAAGTTGGCAGAAGCACTAAAGTTCTTGCTCAAAGTACTCAGAAAAATGTCCATGCATGCTCATGTCAGTTAATCACAAGGCATGTATATGGTTTCCTGCCACTAAGATAAGTGCTAGTAAAAAATGTCAAGACCTAATTACAAATGTTGTTGAATATATTGTTCTTACAAATTCAAAGTTCCATAGGAGTTAATGTGCAATCAGTTCTGATTAGCATGTTCAGTATTAGGTAAATACTTATATTTGACTCACATCATGTTACTCTATGCTTTGTGCTCATTTTATCTTTTAGTCTTTGCAGACTCTGGAATTTAAAACCCTTACCGGCTCACAGGATGTCAAAGGCATTTACACCAATACCCTAAATATCCTCAGGATAGATCATCAATGCAATGTAATCTCATAGCTCTCACCTTACCCTCGATCCAACCGCTGACCAAAGTTAACACAATCCTCTCCAATCCCATTGATTGCCCGCTTTTTATAATGGTCCCCAGGGGTAACTCACACTTCCTAGGTAGCCTACACAACCTCTGAATTACCCATTCCCAAAGATATGCATGCTTGCTTTGACTAATGGTCCCTCATGGCGGATTCTGCGATCTCTTGCCGATCTCAAATATGCTTTCCCTAATGCACATTGTCTTCTGACACCTCCTGGTGGGAGGGGGGTTAAGATCACCAATCGGAGACCCTAAGACATCCATAAGCTCTCAAAAGTTGGTTGTCAATACTCCCTTTTGTTGATCCCCCCCACAACTTTCCCCCTTACTGAAACAGTAAGGTATTGATAACTATAAAATCATCCACTCTACCCAAACTATAAAACTGCCCATTCTACTCAAACATTTGACCACTCATCCCACTGACCACCAATGACATCGCTGAATATTGCCACCTTGAAAGTTGAGGGACTGAACCATCCAGTCAAAAGAACTAAAATACTAAATTACTGTAAAAACCTGTCTGGCAACATAATACTCCTACAAGAAACAAAAATCAGATATAAAGAATCCTTGTCAATGATGAAAGAAGGCTGGGTGGCTGAAGTAACCTGCTCAGAAGCATGCAGGAAAAAATTGAGTACTTATGCTACTCTCCAAAAGATCTGGCCTTTCAGTTATTTCCTCAGAACATGACATCAATGGTAGATGGCTAATCACAAGACTAAACAATGGGGAACATGGCTTTTACAGGATAAGCATCTATGCACCTAACGTGGACGACCCTTTATTTTGGCACACACTAAACTAGAAATCAGCAGACATCCCCGAGACTCAAAAATGATCTTGGGAGGTGATTTTAATTTGCTGATGACCCTCATTCTAGATCGCCATTATGCTTTCAAATTTAGATCCCCTAAAGCACACAGATGCTTAATCTATATACTACACACCGCCTTTTAGAGACATGGAGGCTACACAACACAAAAGGCAATGGCTTCACCTTTTTCTCACCACCTCACTTAAGTTTCTTTCACAATGACTACCTTTTAGCAGATGCGTCCCTCCTCCAAGCCACCTCCAAGGTCACCATACACCCCCATCCTAGTTTCAAACCATGCAGCTGTCACAATGTCTTTACTAAATCTTCCTACTAAAAGGAAAAAATCAATCTGGCGACTAAATGAGGAATGTCTAGAAAAGGAATCTGATATACTTGACATTCAAAATGAAATCAACCTGTTTTTCAAAGAAAACAACCTCTAGATGGCAACTACTGAAACGTATGTCCAAAAGAAACAAAGATATTAAAGAGACGCTACAAAAACTAAGCGATGATATAAAAAAGAAAGAAGTATTAGTCAGACACTCTAGTGACAGTAAGTTATTAAACAACATTAGACAGTTAGAATATGACTATAACTCTATTGTGAACAAAAGGGCATGCCTGTGGGTCTATGACCAAAAATCCACAAGATTACTATTCCTAAACAGAGCTGGGAAGGCCCTAGCGGCCAACCTTAAATGTAAAAACCTCAACAATCAGGTCACACACATTAAAGCACAGGACGGTTCCACAAAGTTAAAAAATGAAGACATCCTTAAAGTATTTAAAGTCTTCTATGAGCACACATATAGCTCCCAAAAAGCAAGTATTAAGGAGGAATGTAAAACATTCCTCCATTCCCTAGCCATTAAACCGGCTTCTGAAACAGATATAATTAGTCTAAACAAATCAATAGAAACTGAGGAGATTGCTAAGGCAATACAATCAATACACTCGGGGAAAGCCCCGGGCCCGACGTCTTCCCCATTATCTTTTGTGAAAACTTCTGCAATCTATGATTAATCCACTGAAAAACACCCTTGATTACTCTGTCCTCCAAGGAAAAGTCTCTGGGACTGCTGCTGAAGCCACAATCGTGCTTATCCCTAAAGAGGGCAAAGACCAATTGGACCCCAAAAACTTTAGAATGATTTCGTTTTTAAATATGGAAGCCAACATACTTGCTAAAATATTAGCCAAAGTTTAGAACCATGCATCCCCAATCTTATTCATAATTCTCAAACTGGCTTTCTTAAAGGGAGACTAGCAAGAGACAATATCCACACATTCTGCCACATGTTAGAAAAAGCCCAACACTCCATCTTACCTGCAGCGGCCATTGCGCTTGACGCAAAAAAGGCTTTTGATAAAGTCTCCTGGCCATTTGTACATCCTGTCCTTGAAGCACACATTCTCGGAGAGATATTCATTAACATGTCCTTGGCTCTATATGCCAATCCCCATGCACATATTAGAGTAAACTGTGTTCTGTCCTCCTCTTTTGATTTACACCAGGGAACATGTCAGGGTTGTCCTCTCTCTCCCCTATTGTTTCTCCTTTCTATTGACCCCTTACTCCAGATGATCCATTTTTCACATAAAATTATTGGTTTCCAGTTTGGCACTACATCTTTCAAAGTAGCTGCTTATGCCGACAACATCCGTGTTTTTTCTTATGATATTGAAAAAGCTATTCGAGCAATCAGTAATATAATTCAAAACTTCTCCAGGGTCTGCCAGTGTCCACGGTTTGTGGGTCGGTGGCAGGTGCTGTGCAGATAACTGTGAACCTTTCAGTGATGCTGGTAGAGTGCAAAAAACTAAGGATCAAAAAGATCTTTTTGTTTGCTTACACTTCTTTAAGGCAATCATCTTTTTCAGTCAATATTTTCTCGCCACAGAAAGGCATGGCAATGAGGCGGACCTGTGCATCATAGGGGTCACGGGCTTTCTTAAAACTACTACTGTGCCAATCAACCTTGCTGCCACGTCTACTATCACTGGTTCTCTCTGCAAGCTATGCTTTAGCTGAAAGCAGGGACGTCGCGTGCCCTGGCAAGTTTGCTATTACTAGATCAACTATTTTCCATAAAGTTTGGAGTGCCTAGTCTAAGGCAAGCCCTTAACTTCACACTACCAAACCATAACAGGTTTTCACCCTTAAGCACCGAAGAGAATAAAAATACAGAGTCATCTTCAAGAGGCTATATTTAAATGGAGACAAGAAACTGATTTCCCTGGTGCTGTGGTGTGCTTATTGATTGTATATAATTTCCTGTGTTGATGTCAGTTGGATTCTTAGCTGGGATTCCTGAGGACCAGCCGAGCACCAAAAGGGTGTTTGGCTAGAACAAGATAGAGTAGCTTCAGCCTCATAGTATTCAGGTACATTTTGGGCAGAAAAAGTGCAAACCTCCCTCCTTCACAGGACAGAAAGCTACAGCAACAACAGCAGACACTTTCCACAGGGACAAATCTGGCAACAGAAACGCAGGCTTTGCTTCCTCACACAAGAGGTCCAGTGTGGCAACAGCAAAGCAAGATTCTCTCTTTCATTCCCTGTGTAGGAAGCTGGCCTGGTGTGTGGGGGTACCTATGGTACTTACACCTTATACCAGGTCCAGGTATCCCCTCTCAGTGAAGTGCAGGCAGTGTCTAGAAGCCAGGCTCTCTAGAGGTAGCTGTAGATGAGCAGCCAAGGCTTATCTATGAGACACGCAAAGCTCATTCAATACCACTACAGTCTCACAGTACTTACACACAAGAAGTAAAACACTTGGTTGTACAAAAATAATGGTACTTTTTTTTTGGAACACGGTGTCAGAAAACACAAGAGAGGCAACCCTCCAATAGGAGATGAGTAAATACACTATATATATATATATACATATAAATATATATGTATATATATATATATATATATATATATATATATATATACACACACTATAAACAGTAAGAGGCATAAAAAGGTTAGAAAACAGTGTAAAATAGCAATATGCAATAGTAGCCCTGGGAGGGAGGACCCAAACCATACAGTAAGAAAGTGGAATGCGAACACAGGCCCCCCACCTAGATAAGTGAATAGTGTTGAGGGGAGCTGTGAGTACTAGGAAACCACACAGGTAAATAATGGAGTACACCCCAGCGACCAGAAATGCAATAATAAAACACTGGATTTCCCCAAAACCACCCCAAAGGATGAAAAGAAGTAAATGAAGATACCCAGGACAGCTTGCAAGGAACCAGCAGTGGAAAACCAAAGATGGAGACCTGTGGAGAGAGGGGACCAAGTCCAGAATTGTCTGTAGGGTCCAGGGGGAGTAGGAAAAACTACCCACCCAGAGGTACCTTTTGGAGTTGGTCGACGAAGAAGGAAGACAGGTCAGCATTGCAGCACAGAAGCCGGAGAAGAGTTCCTGATGTGTGCAAAAGGTGTCCCACGCTGGAAGCTGGATTGCAGATGGGTGTCAGTGAAGGATTTCCACCAACAAGCCTTGGCAAAGGCAAAGTCGAGGTTGGAGGAAAAGGGGTGCTGCTGGGGACCAGCAAGGTCCAGGAGGACTCTACCGAGGAGGGGGAGTCACAGGGGACCCACCACATCGCAGAAGGCCCACAGGAACAGAGGCAGCACCCACAGGTGTCCCATAGGACAGGGACATAGAAGTTGCTGAAGCAACCCACACAGCACCACAGAATTTGCTCCGACGTCGCTGGAGGACCACTCCCAAGTCCCAAGTTACAGGAGGGAGTGCTGGAGGCTGCAGCTACACGTCGCCTGAAGTTCCCCTTTGGAGGTGAAGCAGCAACCCTTGGCAGCTGCAAAGGATGCTGTGCATGGGGGTACTGCCTTGCGTGGAGTGGAAAGGACTTAGCCCCACCAAAGTGCGACAGTTGGTAGGGAGGACCAAGGGTGACTCTCCAGACCACCACCTGTGATGCAGGACCCACATCACTCAGGATGAGGGGAGATCCACGCAGCCTGTCATCAATGCAGCCAGGTACCTGTAGTTACAAGGGAGTGATGCCCTCACCCCAAGGGAGATTCCTTCTTCTTCTCATGCAGGCTGAAGAGTTGCAGTCATCTTAGATGCACAACTGGGGAAATGTTGTATAACTGGCAGGAGCTCTGGGTACAATGTTGCAGAAGAGTCTTCCTTGTGGATCTGCAGTGTGTGGGTTCCTGGAGGGTCCAGTCACGGTTTCTGAGGCCAGAATTCAAAGTAAAGGTTGCCGAGGAGTCTTGCTGAAGTCTTGCATGCTGAATCTGAGGGCCCACCCCAGAGGAAGACTCTATATAGCCCAAAGAGGAGGCTTGGTCACCTTACCAGGTAGCTACCTATCAGAACGTGCCTCTGATGTCACCTGCATGGCCTGGCCACTCAGATGCTCCCAGAGTTCCCTGCCAACCATGGAATCAAGGTGGCAAAACCAAGGGACCCTCTGGAGGAGCTTTGGGCACCACCCCTTGGGTGGTGATGGACAGGAGAGTGGCCACTCCGCTTTCCATTGTCCAGTTTCACACCAGAGCAGGGACTGGGGATCCCTGAACCGGTGTGTACTGGTTCATGCACGGAGGGCAATAAATGTGCCCTTCAAAGCAAAACCAGTGGCTTGGGGAGGCTACCCCTCGCAAGCCAGTCACACTTATTTCCAACGAGAGTAGGCGGTACCTCCTTTCCCAAAGGAAATCCTTTGTTCTGCCTTCCTGGGCTTGATCAGATCAAGCAGCAGGAGGGCAGAAACCCATCTGAGGTGTGGCAGCAGGTGGGCTGCCTGGGAAACCCTGTAGGACTGGTAGTAGCAATGCTGGGGGCCCTCTAAGGAGCCCCCAGAGTGCATGGAATCATACTTCCAATGCTTGAAACTGTATTGGGGTATGATTCTGACATGTTTGATACGAAACATGCCGAGGTTCGGGGTTACCATTATGTAACCAGACATAGGTAGTGACCTTTGTCCAGTACATATATAAAATAGCGTCCATGCACTCACGAAGTCAAGTAAAATGGAGCTGGAGTTTGTGGGGGCACCCACACGCAGGTACCTGCACCCTGCCCTCTGGACTGAGAGGGCCTACCATAGGGGTGACTTAAAGTGACCTGGTGCAGTGATCTGTAGTGAAACCGGGTGCGTGCACCCGGTTTACACAGACTGCAATGGCAGGCCTGTAGAACCCTTTGCATGGGCTCCCTATTGGTGGCAGAATAACCGCTGTAGCCCACAGGGATCCCCTGGAATCCCAGTGCCCTGGGTACCTATGTACCATATGGTAGGGACTTACTTGGAGGCACCAGTATCCCAATTGTGGGGATAAACAGTTACCAGTAACCACATTTAGAGGAGAGGGCACAGTCACTGGGGTCCTGGTTAGCAGGATCCCAGTCAACACATTCAAACACACTGACAAACAGGCCAAAAGTAGGGATAACCAAGTTATAAAGAGGCTACTTTCCTACACCCTGCATAAGATATTAAACAGGGTAGATTAGTGAAAGCTTTTATCGCTCACAGCACATGTACAGTTAAGGCATAAGTGACATGTAGGTTACAGCCAGGTCTCAGGAGTGGCTGATTAACTCACTAAGAAGAATGTATAGGTGAATCAATGAGTGAATATGCAAGTTCTCACACTTAGTAAATATGCACATTCCCACACTACTCTAATTTTAGTGCTATTCTACATTTGCAATATGTAAGTCCTGCGGCTGTTACTCAGAGGCCTGAAGCTTGTGTTGATTCTTTGGTGTTACGCTTATTGAGAAGTAGCCGTTACATAGCAGGTCATGGTTGTGGAACAGCAGAGCCATGGGATAAGTAAATATGCTCTGGACCCTTTTCAAAAATGTTCTGAATGTGTGTACACCAGATGCCATGCACTCTCAGTCTTGGTGCTGCATCTGTTCAAATATAGAGATAGAAAAGTAACACAACGCAACACAAGAAGCAGTATAGTATGGAGGCTAAATTTAATCTGCATTTCTCCATTTGTTTGATTGGTAGGGTGCTACATGGTAGGTTTATGATGTTTTGAGTGCATAACTTGTCACTTTAACATTGCCATCTCACAACATATGATACTTCATTACTTTCTAAAGACGATGTATTTCCATACTTTCAAGCCTTCGCCCTTAGTAACTTTAAATCCAATCTTTGTTAAACATATGCACACATGGAAGATTATTTCGATTAGAATTTAAGAATATACCTGTTTTACTGCCTCCAAATAGGGCCCAGACATTCTAAAAATATAGAGGGAAATGTACTTAAATGTGACGTAACACAGGGCAACAACCAAAGTAGTTGCACTGGGATGTTTGGCATTGCGTCAAAGAGAGCAGGAAAAACAGTGTCATATCTAGTAAGACTAATTTAAGCTGGCGGTTGCCGGTCTAGGCTGGATGGGCACTTATTTTTTCGCTTCAGACATTTCCCGAGAGCAACAGAGGGAAAGACACACAGGGCCTGGTTAACAGGAAACTGGTGTAGCGCAGTGCTGTGCCAAAATCATCAGCACCGCACCAGTTTTGATATGCAGGGATCCGCCATATTTCCAAGAATACGGCGCATCCCTGCATTTCCCCCTGCGCTAGCGCTAAATTAAGCAGCCTGTGCCAACGCAGGCATCCTTGCACCATAGTGCAAGGGTGTCTGTATTTAAGGGTATGATTGCTAATGTGCAGGAAGGTGTCCCTTTCTGCACATAAACAGTCATCCATGGCATTTTGCTTCTTCTATGTGTGCTGCAGAATGCAGAATGAAGCACACACAGAAAAAGCAAAACAATGAGGAGGAATAAAAGTGTTCCTCCTTGTTGTGCCATGCTAACGCCACCTCTGGGGTGGCGTTAGTTTTTGGCGCAGCCTAAGATTTACGAATTCTTGTAAACCTGGGCAGTGTTAAAGTTAACAGCAATGGGTGTTGTGGTGGAACACCCACTTGCAACACCCATTGCACGCCCCTCTGATGCAGAAAACTGCATCGGAAGGGCCCATATTTACAAGGAGAGGTAGAACCACAAAAGTGGTGTTACATCTTTTTGTAAATATGGAGAAGGGTTAGTGCCAAAGGTGAGGCTCCAGTGGCGCTAGGGCCTTGTAAATCTGGCACACAAAGCGGAAAGAAGAAGGAAGAGAAAGATGGAAAAACTGTCACAAACGGAGTAAGCAGGGACCTGCAAGAGTGAGATGAAGGGGCAGGGGTGTCTGCCAGCTGATTTTGGAGGATAGAGGTGGATTCAAAGCTGCGCAGCATTAGTATTCGTCGTGTCAACATTTAATAGTGCAGCTCTTAGGACCTGGCATTCTTTTACAAATAAAGTACTATGTAATGCTGTATTTCTCTCCCTCAGTGCTGGTGGACTTTGTCAAGGGTGTCATTTAGGGGTCATCAGGGATCGCAGTGGCTTGCCCCTTGCGACCTCTGACCTAGCAAAACCAGTGGAAGAAATATAGGGCTAGTTCCTCCTTATGAGCATCGGTTGGGGCGCCACTCTTCTGGTTTTCTAACAATTTTTTATTACACTAACAGTAAATTATATTATTCACTATTAGTGTAACAAAAAATGGAGTCAATTAACTAGAACCGGACATTCCTTGGCAGCTTAGAGGTAATTTAAAAAAAAAAATTTAAATGTATGCTGTGTGCATGCTTGTGGTTGAGAATGTGTTTATAAGAGAGAGACCGTCTGCATGTATGGAAGTGTGTGTATGTGTAAGCAAGTAAACTGAAAGGGAGTGAGAGCCAGTGAAGGGCAGTGAATGATAATATGTGAGACTGAATGTCAGTGAGTGTACGTCTGAGTGAGAATGAGTGAGAGTGGAGTGTTAGAGACTGTGAGAATCAATGTGAGCGAGAATGAGTATGAGTGACAGTGAATGAATAAAACGTTACTAAGAGTGAGAGTGAGTGCAAATGAGTATGACTGAAAAAGTATGATTGAATCAGCTAGGTGCCCCCTATGCCTAAATTGACCTCCGTTGTGCCTGGACCAGCCCAGTGTGAGTGTGAATGAGTGACAATGTGTGAGTCAGAGTGAGTGATAATACGTGAAAGTGAGAATCAGGAACTGAGGGTAAGAGTGAGTGCAAGAAAGTTAGTGACAATGCATGGATGAATGCAAGTTAGTGAAAATGAATAAGTGAGAGTGAGTGAGTGAGAATAAGTGTGAGTGAGTGAATGTAAGCATGGATGAGAATGTGGTATTATGCTTGCGAGTCTGCTGTTTGTCCCTGCATATTGAAGGTAATTTTTCTCTTATGCAGATGCCAATGGCAAAATACTGGTGCTGGCAATTCTTAGCATGACAGGTGACAAAATACTGGTGACTGAAGGTAATTCTTGACATATTGGTAAAATAAATGTACTGGCAAACTGAAGATAATTAGTACTGGAATTAGTTCTTGTCATAATGGTAAAATACTTGTGCTGCCATAACAAAGGTATACAGGGCACCCATTCACAAATGCTAGAGCTGGCATATTTGAGGAAATTCTTGGCATGGGGAGCATCCATGGCATAATACTGGCACTAGCACATTGGAGGTCATTTTTAGGGTTGAGCCTGCGTCGCATGTGCTTGCGAGATGTTTTAGGGGTTAGAAGAGGACTCGGACACCCGTCCATGTCACGTCAATGTCTTTCATTGGTTCGTGGACTTGCCTGTTAAAATCTGCTTGCTTTCATTAGTGGAATGCATGCATACGTCATGCCTTTTCCAGTGGTTAGCCCTCCTTGAGCGCAGCGACCAAGTACTGAAAACATGCGAGGCTCGCTGTTTCCCGTCAGGTTTGTGGACTACTTTGTATCTTTTGTTCGCAGCGCGGTCTCGCTTGGCAGAAGGCACGTGCTTTGCATAACATCGACCCTGTTACATAGTTAATTGCACTTTTGCCGGTTACGTAGATAATTGCACTTTTTCGGATAGGTTTCACTACGAGTGAACTGTAGCAGCGCGATCGCGCTGTTTTTTTCCATTCAATGTGCAAGAAAAATCAGGTTGGGAGTTTTCAACTGCGAATAGCTGTAACTCGGAGAAATGCGATACCCTATTGCATTGCAAATACTTACTGTCGTAAGGGATGACAACTGTGGCAAACAAGAAGGGGACATCCATGTCATAATGTTGGCCCTGAAAAACTGAGCTAACTATTGACAAAAGAGTCACCTATGGAACTAGCCTTCAACCTGAACCCTCTTGGAAGAGTTCTGGCTCACTTGCTTCACTCACTTACTACAATTCAGGGCTAGTAGTACGCCCCAGAACTTTCAAATATCATACAGTTATTATAGAACTTAAGCGATGTTCATTATTGTGATGTCATCAGGGTTGAAGTCATGTGACATGGCCTCGTGGGAAAATTCAGGGTCAAAGCTCATATGATGACACTACCAATGATGAAATTAAGTTCAAAGGGCATGTGATGTCACTTAAGCTACCACTGGCATTTTGGTGAATTGAAGTCCTTCACTTTATGTTGCAAAATTGTGTAAGCATAGGCTTTGAATTGGAAGGGGAGCCTTCCCGTACATGAAGTATGCTTTAATACTTTTCCCTCCTTTGTATGTGTGATAGACAGTGCAGCACACTTGAAAAGTCTAAAAAGTATGGAAAAATGAAAACATTCCTCTCCTGTTACACCTGCCTTGAGGAGGCGTAAGGTTTGGCACAAATCTGTATTCAACTGTTAGTAGACAGGGACTGGCATCAAAACCCATAGGTGGTTGCATGGGAACACCCATTAACCACCTATGGAACGTCCGCTTGGCACAACAGTGCTATTTTGCATTATTTTGAACACATTTTCAATACAAATTTTGATTTGCTTTGCAAAGTACGTATCCAAAAAAATGCTTAGCGCGAGGCTTGCTTGACAAAAGTCATGGAAAACAGGAGCAAACTGTAAGTAAGTATTAGCCACAGGGCTTGAAATGATGTATAGAAACGTACACGCATCCTTGCTGTCCCATAAGATGCTGTACTAAGACCAGTCTTTCAATATATTCTAATTGTATGTTTTAAAAGACTCAAATGATGATACCTGCCCATGCACAGTTCTATAAATGTACCTTCTGTTTGTTGGTATGGCTGATTTCTAAACAGCACATGTGGAGGTCATGCCAGTTCATGCCTTTGAATGTTAGCACCATGGAATTAAATCACTTACGAAACTGTAAGATAATGAATACCAAGCTTTTTACTGACCCCCAGAGGGAGCAAGGTCACGAAAGTTACCGACTAAGAAAAGGCAGTTAATTTAGGGTGGCTAGTAATATTACACGCTTTCAGTCTTGCCTTTACTGTACTTGACACCGGTGAACTTTGCCCCTAAAACAGACGCTCGAAAGCAACAGACATCATGCCTACACAATGCAAAGCAGTGTGTTAAAAAAGAAGTGCATTTTATTGCCTACACGCGACTGATTTGGGGAAGAAAGAAGATTAAGAGGCTATCCAAAAAAAGATGCACTTTTCATAAAGATCTCTACATATCTGTGACTCGTCTTTCCGTTACTTGCTTACACGTTCGAGGGTGACCTGCCTACGTGCTCGAACTCAGGGTAAATACACGGGATTTGACTTAGAGGTGAAGCGAACACCTGTTTTTCCGTCATGCCTCAAATGACTAATTTACTGTGTGTGTGTGTTTTTTTTTTTTATAGGTAATAGTGTGGAAAGCGTAACTCGCATAAACCCTACATTTTCTGGATGCTCTGCCTTCCTTATGTATGTTTTTTTACAACACATACTTGCCCTAAAAGTATGCAAAACATAAATCTTTTACTCGTTTGTGCTATGAAAACAGTTTTTCTTATCGAGACAATTAAGTAGGTATTTGTCGCATGCTTGGGAGAATACGGCCACACTAATAAGAAATCATTTTTAATGTTGGCGGGCATCATGGCAGTTAGAGTAAACCGTTAGGGAGGCAGTGGCACGGGGGAGGAGAAACCAGGCAAATATTATTTATGCAGCATATTCACCTTTGCTCTCATCCCCAGCACCAATCTTGGCGCATTTGAAGGCTATTACAAATGGTGACTCGAGCTGTTTGTAATATGGGGCCCTAGGCCCTCATGCTGGTAAATGAGGTGACGCAGGCACGGTGGTAGGGTGGTACTAAACTGGCCTCAGGCACGTGCGCCCAGCCCCTTTTATTGGCAGGGTCACCTGACTGGTGACGCCTGTGTTGGGTGGGTGTGGGTTACACATGTAAGACCAGCCCTCAGCAGAGTGGCTGTCAGAAACACTAGAACGAGTCCAGCTGGACTCTACACTGTTGACACTCTCCACTTTGCTGCAAGACGATACACCCAGTAAACTGGTAGCCCGGCTATATGCCTTTGCACAGGAAGCACGCAGGCCTGGTCTCACTAAGCCCTGACTCGAATGCCATAGGGATCTAGGTATAGCTCTCGCAGACTCTCAATGGAAATACTATTGTTCCATGGTGCAATCTATCTCTCTAAATGGGAGACATAGGCTGAGCCACTTTAAATATCTCAGCCGGGTAATCTACACTCCTGCTTGACTGTTTATATATGGCTTGTGTGACACAGCTGACTGCCCGAGGAGAAGGGGGGAGGTGGGGGAAGTGGGGGACAGATTTCCTCCGCATGGCATGGCCTGTCCTGGCATATATAAATTCTAGACGACAGTGCTTCAAGAGCTAGAACACATTGTTGGGGTGAATCTGATGGACACACCATTGATGGTCCTGTTGGGTTATAATAAAGACGTGGAGAGAGGGGGGTCAGGCGCCTGGTGGCCATGGCACTCTTATTGGCAAAACGCAGAGTGGCAATGAGATGGAATTGTGGAGTATTACCCACCCTACGAGAATGGCATGCAGATATGGCATTCTGTAATACCCAGACTGACATGTATAACAAGCTGACCCCTCCACGGAACCTCCCTAAAAACTTACTGGGGCCTATTTGATTGGAAAGGAAATTGGGGCAGCAGAAGGTGGGTCACCACATGTTTTGGAGGTGGATGTGATTAGCTCCTCTGGCATTGCACACTTCCCTTGTCTGCATTGGGACAAGAACAATGCCCCTGCAAATGTCCTTGTCCATCACAAATGCTGTGCAGCTTTCTGGTGGAGTGGTATGTTGATTGCATTACATTCCCCTGATGTGTAACATTTACTTACCTTTAGAATATGAGCACTGTGCTGTGGTCAACTTGTACTTCAATAAAACACTTGACGTGAGTATTGAATGTTCTTTGTTGATTTAATAAAAAAAAGCCTTTAATAAAAATGATTTTAAAAATGGTGACTCAAGGTATCCTGTGGCAAGACATTTCTCAGAGAAACATAATGGGAGATCTAATATGCTTTCCTTTTTTTTTGGTGTGGACAGGGTATTGATGAACAAATACTGAAGTGATAGTGAGAAACATATGAGGGACTTTGAATTGAAGCGAGGATGTGTCTTAACGGGCAAAGCTGCGACCAGGGAACACATTTGAATCTTGGCGTCCGATGACTTTCCTGAGATTTTGGGTAAATCACATAATAACTCTGTGCCTAATGTAGTGATCGGTCAGCATGATCATGTTATTGGTAGCGCTGGGCCCTACACGCGCAGCATGGAAATAATCAGAACACATGCACTGAATTATAGTGTAGGCCCCGTGCAGTCTACCTCTGTTTGTTGTATAGCCTCCAGGCACACCTGGCCACAGGATGTGCAAATTGTATATCCATAAGGGAAAGGTCATTCAGGGGAAGCTGGGTGGCTCATTAGATCCCTCCCCAACTTTGTGTTAATATTCATCTTATTGTGTGACACACAAAGTCTTTGCGTCCCTGGCTTGGAGATTGGTTTGGCCTGAGATCGTACAGCTGATGACGAGAGCAGCAGGTATCTTCTTGGGAGTCCAGGTAGCTACCCTTTCCTCGTTCTTGGATGCCCTGTTTGGGTGTAGTCACTTAGGGTTGGCTCGGAAGGCTCCCTTTCCTCAGTGGGCATATTCCATGTAGTGTTCTCGGTTTCAGTGCAGGTTTCTTGGGATTCTGGGAATGTCACCTTGTGGAACCAAGCGACATTCCTGGGTACTCGTTTGACCCCTTTTCTTAAGGTGACCATGGTTTTAGCTACAGAAAGAACAGTCCACACTCCAGGTTCAAAAGGTACTTGGAACGTCCGTCCGGGTTTCCTGTCCCTTATAATTACATGGTCCCCAGGATCTAGATGTCAGGTTACCACATGGCACCTTTTGCTCGCCCGTATGTTGTTTTGCAATCACCTCTGCTGGGTCTCTTCAGGATAGTACAGAGGCGGCGATCACCCAGGGCAGGTTGGTATGTCATCACACCTCGCTCCGTTCAGCAAAAGTGACCAGAGGGCTTGTTGCGTGGTGCAGTGTGGTGTCCCTTGGTATTCTCTTAGGAATCTCTGGAGACAGCTCAGGATCTGCAGCTCCCATCATGGCGATCCAGAGGACCTTATTCAGTGTGCGCGTGAAGCGCTCAACTTCCCCATTCGCTTGCGGCTATTGAGGGATGATTCCATGGTGCTGTATCCCTAACCATTCTATCAGATCTTTAAACTCTGTCCCTTGAAATGGTGGTCCGTTATTGGCCTTGATCTCCTCAGGGAGTCTGAACTTAGTGAACACCTTTACAAGAACGGGACAGTTTGGCAAATGCAGTGGAGTCAATTACTTCATCGATTGGATATTTCGAGGATCCATCGACCAAGACCAGGGTGGTCCTTCCATCTGGGAAGCTCACAAAATCCAGGCAAACTTTGGACCAAGGCATGGTACAAGGTTCCTCCGTTATGATGGGTGTGGGGGCTTCTTGTGCACTCGTCAGTTGGCAAGCAGGGCAATGTTGACAAAATCGTCGACCACGGTTTCTAGATGGGGAAACCACACTTTGTCCCGCATGTGCGACTTCATCTTTGCCGTGCCTTGGTGTCCTCCATGAGGTAGCATGGTCACTCGTTGTTGAAGACCGACAGGGATCATGAGCTGGTGTCCTCACAGCATGAGAGCATCTTGTGTTGTGCTGATCTCATTACAGACCCTCCAGAATTTCAATAATCTTTTTTTCTCCGGGCCTGTCCAATCATTCACATCCTTGAGGAAGTCCTCCCATGATTCTCTGGCCAGGGCATTGTTTACCTTAATCAGTAATGCATCATCGGCACTGATGTGTTGTGAGATAAGCATTTTGGGACAGCTCACATCCCCCCCAGCTTCTTCGTTTTTCCCCTAACTCCCTGTTCCTCTTACCGGAACCAGAAACGCAGCAAAATGCATCAGGAGAGCCTAGCAGGAGCCCAGCGGCAGCGGTGTGCAGCACTCTTCCCACCGGAGCTCCGGAGTCTCAGAGCTTCCGCCCAGCAGAGAAGTGGCCCGAGCGGCCTGACCGACACACTCCACCTGCACTCCACTCCACCTCCACCGGAGCACTGGAGACCCCATGTAGGCAGCAGCATTCCCCAGGTGAGCGGTTCCGCCTGCCCTAGAACGCCGCAGCCCTCGCAGCAGTAGATGCACATCCCCAGGCGAGCCGCTCCGCCCATGGCTCCTCCTGCGGCCCCTCTGCAGACCCCTGCGGAAGCAGCCCGGGTGCGGCTTGCGGGGGGGAGGGAGTGCAGACAAGAACGTCTTTCTTTTTCTCAATTGGGAGTAGCTGGAGGAACAAGAACGGTGCAGGGGCTGGTCGTCCGCTGCAGCCCGTGCTCGAAGCCTTAAGCTGCCTTAAGGGCCAACCCCCAGCGGGCCCCCGCATCTGCGAGAGGCAGGTGATCAGCAGGTGAGCAGCAGGTGGGGAACCAGCGCAACAATGATTTGATTGCCTGCCCAGTTTCCCTGCCACTGTATTTCAGCCGGACCCTGACCTCAACCCCTGCCCTGCCCAATCTGGACCTGGACTTGGTCCACATCACGACCATGACTTCAACCCCCCTGGGTCACCCGCAGCCCGTGGGGGCTGTGCAGGTCCGTGAAGGAGCGGCTACTTTGGGCTGCATTGGTCCTTGGTCTTGGGGCCGCAGCCCTCAGCAAGCCTGAAGAGGCACAGCCACAGTGCGTGATAGGATGCCAGTTCAGTGAACGGCAACAGCAGCGAGCAGCAGGAACGTCATGGAACTGGAGCATAGACGAACCACGGACAGAACTCTAAGCCACCAAGGAACAGAAAGTGGTAAGAGGCAGCCTTGCTAACTCTGTTGAGCATCAGCACCAGAACCACCATATATTATCACCACAGGCCACCCTGTAAACAGACTGACCAATCAGGAAAAGGAGTATGAGGTCAGGTAAAGCATAAAGCAATGTCACCAACCAACCCACAAATCAAACAAAGAGGAAAAGGAAAGGAGAACTGCCTTTGGATGAAGCAGTAGCAAAAAGGAGAGCGAGTAGTGACTTGGATCACCCCACTCTGTGCAGGAGGCAGACCCTAACCAACGAAATAAGCAGGGCCTCGGCTGAGCAAAACCCCAGCGTTGAAGAAATGAACTGGGGAGAACCAGACTTTTGGAAAATTGGGGTCCTTCTGCAGGGGGCACCCGGCTCTGCTGCACCACTCAATCAACGTAAGATAACTGATGATTTCACTGCTGTAAGAACCCTTGCCGCTGAAAGAAGGACTGAATCACTGGCACCAATCCAACTAAACTCAGGGGGTGGCACATCACCCACCCACGATCTGCAAACTCAAGGAAGCTCCGGAAAGAAAACCAGAGTGAATCTACCCATCCTCATTCCTTTATCACCAACAGTAGTGATTATAAGAAAGCAGCCTTTGAAAGTAGATGCACCGAACATAGCCCAAATAGCTCCTTCCCCCACAATAGGAGCTCCCCATATTCTCGGACAAGAGAAAATCATAAGGAACACCTACTTAGATCCCGCCAAGTACCACCGGACATCCAGTCCAGCTAATCCATCTATTCTGGATTTAGAGATGGTAGCAACCATGGAAAACCTAGAACAAGATTCCCAGCAAGGCAGCCCCAAACTCCACTTCTTTCCGATGTATGGAAGTGAAAGCGAGGAACAGGACCTCTCGGATACGGAACTGGGTTTTCCAAATAGAACATCAAAGGAAGAAATAGTGATAGCTTCACAGAATGATCCACATAAAGCAAATACAATTAAAGGAGCTTCAAGCGGGGACCACAAGCCCAACTCACAATCACAACCCCCGGCGGCAATCAGGGCAGACGAAATGTGGGCCGCAATCCTGAATTCAATGCAAGCAACGGTTATGGCTCTGCAGTTCCATTCAAAGAAAATGGACATCCAAGTAGATTTCTTAAATACAATGGTAGTATTTATTTCTGTAATTAACAGCAAGCTGGGCACAAGCTAAACAAACTAATGACTTTACCATCTGCTCCTGCAAGGAGGTGGTAGATAAATTATCTTAACTGCCGCTAATCCTAGAAGGAATATTTAAAGAAATTTGTTCCGCCCAAAATGATGAACACACATTTATTAACCCCCTCGCTACTATGCTAACATCTGTACTGCTTGCGCAGAAACAAGAGGAGACGCTCCCCTCCCCTCCCATCAAATGCCTAAATCGTCAATTATAAGAGAGAAAATAATTTTGGCAGAAAGTAATACTTCAGCAAGCCTCAGTATGGAAACCATGGAGAATCATTTTCCGTCACAAGCTGCCAACAACACCGGGAACTTTGAGAAACCTTAACTCGGATTTTATCAAAAAGAGAATGAAAACGGGCAAGAAAAGGAAGGAAGTCTGCACAATCTCACTAACTAACTATCTTAAAAGCCACCAAAATCATCTCAAATGAACCAAGCAAGGAGCACACAGCATGAAGTGGAAGGTACAATAGAGACATCTCTATCCACGCAAGTACAAGTACCGACACAAAAGCAGACGTAAAGACTCCTCTTGATTTAGAAGGTGCAGCTCAGTCAATAAGGTCTCCTTTAAGGTTGCCCGCAGCAGTTGGCAAATATACAGATAAAAGAGCAAGCTCCCCAAGGGTTCAGCAGAGTATAAAGCCAAAAACTACAATGCCTGGACATTTCAGCCAACTATCACAGGTCAATTTAAGCAGTAAGAGAAATGAACATGGTAGTAGACAGTGTGAAGCTGGCTACAAGGAACCAAACAGGCAGGCAGAGCAAAACTAGCCCTCTCAAACAGGTACAAATAATTACGAACTAAATTACCAGCTGCGTTGGATTCCGGAATTCACCTCAAGGTCCCCCACAGATGTTCTCAATCACTCTATATTTTAAGACTCATAAAAGCACTTCCAGACCTACAGCATGCGGCCCCGGATGACATTGCTGCAATAAAATTTATTCAAGCAAGAGGCAACCAACGTACGGACCCAACACTTACTATCTCTTCAGCGCCGGACCTCCCCAAACAGATTATGGAGAGGAAGGACCTATTGAAAGCCTGGGGTTTTGAGGTGGTCATCTATAAAGGCGAGCGATATCCATCCCTGCTACTAGACTCTCCACACCCGGAAACGTCTAAACGCACATGGTCTGTCTTGCATGGAGTACATGCGGTCATCCATCACAGCAGAGTCACCGAAGAAATGATTAGCGAGATGAGACCACCCAAGACTCCGTTGAGAGTTCAAATATGAAAAGAAGAAGGGAGGAAAAGATTGGTTTTAGGTCAGAGATCTCAGCCTGAAAGGGAATGGGCAGCAACGGCATCATCCCCAGGAGCGATGGGCAACTGCTGAATAGCTAAAGAACAATCCTCACAAGGCGTATTAAACATCTGTTAATCGAACATAGGTGGCCCGCGGGCAAAGATGGAGGATCCAGCAGTAACAAAAATGTATAGTTCTTTTGATATTATACTCCTACAGGAATCCTGGGCGATGGAATCAATACCGTTAATAGGATTTACGGAATATCTCAGTCCAGCCACAAAAACCAGTAGGTCTGACAGGTCGAAGGGACACCTAGCAATCTATGTTAGCACGAGCATCCTAGTAAAGATCTCAGAGCACGAGGAGGAAGATCTACCCTTTAAACTAGTCAGGCTTGATGGATGGGGAAAGAATATACAGGAACCACTGATCTTAGTCAATATATATATTAATCCAAAAAATAAAACAGTTGAAGCAAATAAGTTACTAAACCAACTGATAAGTGTAAAAAGCACAGTAAAATCAGCATACTGGCTAATTTCGGGTGATTTCAATCTCTACCTATTCCACAGTCCTGGTGAAGATCATATCCAAAAGAAAACCTAAAGAAAAAAAGGCACACGTCTCTGGGTAGGGTCAACGCGAGACGGAAAGAAGTTTAAATAATTCTTCTTTGATCTGAAACCGACATGTGCCTATGATGCCTTTTCTCTACCATGGGAGGGGCGACCATTAGACTAATTGACGGTGACAAGTAGTCCTCGGTCAGTAAGTGACTTTTGAGCACTTATTTTTCTTTTTGTTAGGAGAAGTAGTTGTCTAGGTCCTGACGAAGCGCCAAGGGATCAATTTGTTGACCATAGAGGCGCGAAACATGTTGACCATTTTGTGTTAGGATTGGGTACTCTACCTTTTCTCCTTTTATGGAGTATAATGGGACATTGTTCCCTGTGTTTACTCCTCTAGTCTTCTTTTTTAATCTTGGCCTGTTCTTTCTTTTCTGAATTATTAAAATATGATGTCTAAGGTTCAGAGCCAATTTTAAATCACTCGTCTCTCCTATATCTCTGTCTTTTCTGCCAGTATTTTCCGCAGACT
Organism: Pleurodeles waltl; assembly: GCF_031143425.1. Lineage (NCBI taxonomy): Eukaryota > Metazoa > Chordata > Amphibia > Caudata > Salamandridae > Pleurodeles > Pleurodeles waltl. Next base: position 877,193,249 of record NC_090450.1, read on the forward strand.
CTATTACATCTGCTGGAGGATCTTCGGTCGAGTACCACCACCTTGATTGGGGTGGTCAGCCAGATATTGCAGTGCCGGTCTGACAAGGAGATTGCCCAAGGATGATACTCAGCATCCTATTAGATGCTTGAGGGCTCTCCTGAAAGCTCTGGTACGCCTTTATCTCACATACCTTTTGTCTTGGAACAGTGTACTCTTTTTTTTCTTTAGGTTCAGTTTTTGGGAGACCGTACACTGGACCCTAATTCTCCCAGTCCCTCTCTCTTTTGGAAGATCATATCCAAACAGCGGCAATCGTGCCCGGCCAAACCTTCCCAATAAAAGGCAGGAAAGACAAGTTAGGGGAGAGTTTTATACGCACCTGTGAATCGGTAGGCCTCTTTGTGCTAAATGGTAGGAAGTTGCCCGACATCCCTCCAGCATGGACAAGATCCTCCGGGAAAATGTTTTCTCACCTAGATTACACACTGGTAACTCCTGCTTTGTACACATTAGTGAGTGACATCAGCATTATGGACCACGTGGAAAGTGATCACAAGCCGCTGGTAATCAGGATTCGTTCATCACCAAATAAGCCAGAGGAAGCGGTAGGCCTGGAAGGGGTGATTAGCACTGAAAATTTAAAGCAACTTAAATGTTCATCGAATATTATTGAAAGCCAAGCAGAAGAGGCTCTACTAAGGCTAGAATCAATGGCCACGAGCGAGGCAAAATTGACAACGGTCCGGGAGAACTTTGCCACCGATCTTATAAACAAAGACTCCTCAGGAAATACAAGAAAGGGAGTACAATTGAATGATCACAAACGTTTACACTTACCACAGCCAGTCCATAGCAGGCAAGCAGTTGTAGGTAAACGACTAAGGCAACTGTGTAAATTCCCAGACAATGGATCATTAATCGTCGCCTTGCGAAAGCAAAGGAAACTGCTTAAAAGGGAACTATGGACCTTTAAAAAAACATCAGCAGGAGACGCTTTGGGGCAAACTACACTTTGCGTCCAAAACATCTGACTCCAAAAGATTCTGGAAAATCATTAATACAATGGATAAGGGTCCAAAGGCAGCTAATAATGCAAACATAACAGAGGAAGCATGGGTGTGCCACTTAAAGTCTAATCTAAAAGAGTTGCCCACCAAAGAAGGACCACGAACCCAGGGGTTCACTGAAAATCAGGAACCCGATGTTTTGGAAAGTTTGAAGATCACAGCATCAGAATTAATAAAAATCATCAGGAAGTCGTGAACTGACTGTGCACCTAGCCCAAATGGTTTACCGCAGGAGCTGTTTAAACAGGAAACAGAAAGATGGGCCAATTTCCTGGCTGCAATGTTCAATTTGCTGCTCACAACAGGAATTGTTCCAGCAACCTGGAGAGGCTCAATAATCCACCCCATATGCAAGGGAGGGAACGAGGCTTCCCCAAGCAATTACAGATTATTCCCTCTTTTAGACGTTGACCTCAAGTATTTCTCATCTTGTTTGCTAAAACACTTAAAGACTTGGATTGCAGATAAAAACATACTGCCTTTAAATCAAAGCGGCTTCACCAAGCATCAAGGAACGCTAACAAACCTTGTGGAACTGGGACTGATCATCAACAGAGCAAAAGCAACCGGGACTCCCACCTATTTGTGCTTTGTTGACTTCAAAGCTGCCTTTGATTGTGTCCCATGTGGCAAACTGTGGGCCAAACTACAGCTTTGGGGGTTACCAGCTACTATGTTAAATGCCATTGAAATGATTTACTCTGATACATGGGTAAAGGTTAAACTGGGGAGGGTCACACCTATCTAGGGCAGTTAAAACAACAGTCAGTGTTAAACAAGGCTGTGTATTGGCCCCAACACTCTTTAACTTGAACATAGTGGAGCTTTCTGCCAAGTTAAACGATCAATCACCTCAAGAAGGGGTCATGAGCAGGCACCCATGAGTGCCCCCCCTACGTCATCTGGTGTAAGAAAACTTGGCGCATGTGGTCTGCATTTGCCCAGCTTTGGCTGGTGAAAGAAGATGTTTACTGAAAAAGAACTAAATGGCTTAGGGATCAGATCCTGTAGACAAGCACTAACAAGCATTCAATCCACGAAACACCATATTGAATATTAGGCTGGTTCAATTTTTGGAAATTTTGTCCTCCAAAATTACATCTGCCGAAACAAGCCAGTGATAGGGAGGGTGCCAATGGAAACAAAATCCATCTACCATGAATGAATACATCAAAGAAAGGAAGGTTCTTAGGTAACATCGCTGGGTATACAGCCATCCCGGTAATAAAGTCTTGAACTAGCAACCTGAATTAAGTAGGGGCAAATCTATAGAATGTATTAAACTATTTTTAATCTATAATTTTTATTGTAATATAAATGTCTTAGTGCACCAATATTGTTCAGTTAAATTTTATGTTGAAGGAATATTTTTATGGTTTGAATTAACTTATAAAATAAACATTCACTCACGCATCATCAGCTGTGGCATCTGATATTTCTCTCAGGTTGAGTGTTCGCGTGCAAGCACTGTGGGCTAGCACTTGCACGTATTCTTCCGCCACTTAGTCAGTGGCCATACTGTCCTCTGCTAGTTGTGGTGGATGGCGTGATAAGAAATCTGACGCAGCCCCAGGTGTGTGGAGAAGGTAGGTATGTACCTACTCTCTTTGGATAGGCATAACTGATGGTATCCAGCATTCAGATCTAACTTCGAAAACCATCTAGAACAATTATGTCATCTTTGGTGGGCGTCATGTGCCTCTCTCGCTTGATCGCTTGGTTGGGGAGCTGCATGTCAATACATAGTCATATCTTCCCTGACTGCTTAGGCTTCTCCACAATCACCATGGGTGACACCTATGGTGTCGGGCCAGATACCTTCTATATCACACCTTGGTTCTCCAGCTCCTCCTTGACCAGTGGGCGGAGGTGGAAGAGGATGCACCGGTGTCTAAGAGCGGTGGGCTTCACTGACTAGTAAATGTGTAGTTTAATTGGTGGGGCCTTCAGACATCCTAGACCGGTGAACAGTTCAGGCAACTGGCATAGCAGTTTGTCTGTTTGAAATGCCTTCACACTCTTGGTAAATGACACCAGTCCCAAGTCCTCAGCAGAGTAGCTGCCAAGGAGTATGTCTGCTTCCTGCCGACTATGTGAAAGGTGGTTTGGATCTCTTTGTTGTCTGACTTGATGCTCACCATCATGCATCCTTTCAGTGGTAGAAGTGTAAGGCTCCCGTACGTGAATATTCTCGTATTTGAGGGTATCAGTGCAGACCGGAGTTGGAGGTCCCGGTATTGCTGGATGCCCATGACATTGACTGAGGCGCTGGTGTCTATTACAGCTGTCGGTTGAGGTCGCCTGTGGTGCTTCAAGTCATTTATTATTAATGATATGAGGAAGGCTTCCTCTTCATCAGGGTAGGAGTCCCCGGGGCCATAACTGTGTCTTGACATATGAGTTACCTCTGCTGACTCTGGATCGTCCAGTGATAGTTGTTTTATTGCTCTTGGGGGGGGGGGGTGCGCCGTCCTCTCGCCCCTCGGCACACAGTTGCAAAATGGTTAATCTTCCCACAGTATGAGCATATTCAGCCTTGTGCTGGGCAGTCCGTTGTGGCATGGTCTTCTATCCTACAGTACATGCTGCGAGGCCCGTGTCTCTTGGGGGCATGTGTCTTGGATATCCCTGTTTTGTTTTGTGTCTGCACTGCGTCAGCTCTTTCTGTTTTACTGACAGGGGCTTTTTCGGTGGCTTGTGTTATTGTGGCCTCCATCTCGGTGGCTCTGGCTGCTGAAAGGCCATGTGACTTCACCATTATAAGAATGTCATCCAAACTAATATTTGGTTGCCTCAGGATGAGGCCTCTGAGTGTTTGATTGCAACACCTCTGAATGATTTGCGCTCTTATTTTCTTAGGGTGGTCATCAGCTGTGCACATTCTGGCTAGTTCTCTCAGCCTGGCATAGAAGTGGTCTCATGACTCTCCCTTTCATTGGTGCATTTTGCGGAGCTTGAACTGCTCAAAATCCGGGTTTCGATGTGGGTCGAAGCGGGCATTGAGCGCTCTAACGGTTGTGCTGTAGTCATCTATGGCGCCAGAATTGGGTAGGTGGCAGAAAAGTTTGTAGATTTTGTCCCACCAAAGTGTAGGAGGAGTGACCTCTTCCCAGCTCCGTCCCATTCATGAGTGCCAATGAAGTCATTCTAACATTCCTACTCATATCTTTTAACGAGGTGAGGCAGTTGCGGGTTTGCAAGTTTGCTGAATGGTAGCAGTGCCCTTACCGTAGCGTACTATTGTTGGTTGAGGCGTTGGCTGCTTCCTAGGCGGAGTCGGGGGCTGGTGTGCTCCCTCCGGCGTTGTTACAGACAGCAGGTGTTCTTGTGGGCTCTCCCCCTTTTCCTCCGCTATCAGGTATGTCAGATTTCAGTTTTTGTTTGTTTTGTTTGTTGTCCTTTTTCTCACCGTCCCTATCGGCTGCCAAAGGCAGGACTACGTCATGTGCCGTAGATCAGGCCCAAGGAGATGCTTCACTCACCGTCGCTGCGCAGGGGCCAGTCATGAGCTGCGTCAAGGAGGGCAGGGCTTCACTTTCGAGCGTGGAGGTGTCTTAGGGCCGAAGGCAAGCAGGGGAAGACAGCAAGATGTTTTCCTTCTGTGCAGCACGCCAGCTGCAGGGGTAGAGCAGCAGTAATGCAGGAGGCTGGCGGGCCATCCTGATTCCACAGCCCTTAGCAGGTGAGGTCATCACTGTGTCAGCAGCTTTCACGGCAGCAGGTGAGTGGTGACAAGGGGGCAAATTCACCATCCGATGTTGGCCACCGGGTAGATAACCCTCATCACCAGTGTGGTGATCAGTCAGCATGGTCATGTTATTGGTAGCCCTGGGCATTGTGCGTGCAGCATGGAAATAAACAGGACACATGTACTGAGTTATAGTGTGCGTGGAAAGACTCTGTGCGTTCTACCCACCTTTATTATATAGTCTCTGGCCACGCTTGGCCAGAGGATGTGCACATTGTGTATCTGGGAGGGAAAGGTCATTTGGGGGGGGAGGGGCAGGTAGTTCATTATACCTAAGAACACAAAACATGTCTTTATGTAATCTAACTGGTGCTCATGTAAGGTGCTTCAGTTTATTGAGAATGAGAATGTGCTATACAACACTGCCAAAAAACAACAACAAGATCAAGGTACATTATTACTCTCCCACTGGACTGAATTTGGACACTGAACTAGCAGTACACTTGGGATGACTGTCTGGCAGTGCTTAATTTGAGCTGGTGGGGCTCACCAGCACTGATGTTTGTGAACTGGTGCTTATTTTCCCCTCAGACATTTCCGAAGAGCAAAAGGGAGAAAAACATTTGAGGGGGTACAATAAAAAGATGCAAAAAGTCAAAAACGGAGGAAGCAGTAACCTGCAAGAGTGAGACAGAGGGGCAAGGAGTGTCTGGAAGTGGGAATGAAGTGGCGCAGAATAAAACAGTCTTCATATACGCATGCAGAAATTAATAGCAGCCTTCGAGTGCTGCGTCTTCTTTGGATGGAGTTTGATTACATATTTTGACAGGGACTGGCACCTGCTGATAGAAAGGGGGCTGGGAGGACGGGATCAGGGTCAAAAACTAAAAGTGCATTTCCCATGTTAATTCCCATATGGATTTTGAACACGGCTACAGCCCGAACCACTGGACAGAATTACACGAATTGTGGCAGAAAGGTAGCTCTTGGTCCATAAAGCACGCTTTTTGTCATTTTGTGTAAATCAGTTAATTTGTTTTCGAGATATTAAAAGAAATTCAAATTTGTATATCTAGGGTTGGGACGAATTTGTGACGATTTTGCAACGAATTGCAAATGCGCGTACAAATTGGAATGATGTGATTGGCTGGCCACAACCTGAGCAGAAAGTTGTGCCCGCCATTTTAGACACGGGGTAATGGTCCCCAGGCCTGAAAATATACATGAAAAGGGGCATAAGGGGTCAGTGTAGAGGTACCCTGACCCCATGGCTGGAATATAGGGGAGGTGTATATTTGTAATACGTCGTAAAACTGTTTTTTCCCCATGAGCAACATTTTCTAATTTGTGACGACGTGCAGTGTGGCCACGTGTAACGTTGCGGTGAATTTGTTAATATTGCTGAATAAAAAACAGAAAATGCGCATTTAGACTCTAATGCACTCACACACCCAGTGACACACTCACATACTGACTCAGAGACTCATGCATGGCCGAAGGCCTTGCGTGTTGCAGCATTCAATGCTCATCGGGGGAGGCCCTGCGACCATCCTCCATTACACACAGCCAAAGGCCTTGTGTGGCGCTGGTTGCTTATAGAGGGTAGGCCGCAGGGCCTGGCCGCAGGCAAAGGACTGCGGCCAACCCCCACCGCGCACGGCCAAAGGCTGTGCGTGGCACAGGGTTTGGTTGCAGGTGCTGCGACCAATCTCTGCTGTGCATAGGTGGTTGAATTAACATAATTAAAATTACTTAACGTAAAAACAAAACAAAACACATAGAAATTCACTGACAAAAACACAAACGCTACAGAGATATAATAGTTAGGAAATATATATTTTTTTAAAACATAGAAATTCACTTAAAAAAAACAAAGGTTACAGGGACGTTATAGTTAGGTTCACATTTTACTCACACAAAACCATAGAGCTTCAGCAGTCATAGTAATGGTTAGCTGAAGTAACTATAACTCGTGTTCTAAGGTAACTATAGCTCACGTCCTCGCCATGCACAGCTAATTACCCAATATGTTACTTCACTTAGGAGAACTTTGATAACATAATACATAATAATAATGTAACATTAGCATTAAAGTTATTGATGAGATAACTGCATTTCTCCGGCCAAGTGTTTGAGTGTGTGCATACCTCCGGCCAAGAGTTTGAGTGTGTACAGAGATACACGTTTGTACTCCCCACTCCATCTAAGTGTCTCAAAGTCTGCCAGTGTTCATATATATCAAACAATTTCGCCAAGCTAATGACAATGATCATATACAAATATCAAGCCCTTCAAAGGTTGTGATAATCTCTGCAAGAAAACTAAGACGATGAAGACCAAGAACAGTAGAAGGATGCCAAAAAGAGCCATCCAGTGAATGATGTCACAGTAGTTCTCAAAACTCATTGAACATTATCAAACACACCAATGTATTGAAATACCTATTCTTGGTAACCCAAGACTAGGAAAGAGAACTATGGCCCATATTTATACTTTTTTAGCGCCGCATTTGCGCAATTTTTTGATGCAAAAACGGCGCAAACTTGCAAAATACTATTGTATTCATAGCCAACTCGTATTAATTTAATCCACCACAAAGAAACTGAAGTGGATGCATAGAATGGCTTGCTTGAGAACACATAACTAATCACAATACCAATCAATAACCATTGGATTAACCACTAATTAACATTTGGTTCTGGAGTACATTAGCATTCATAACAACATACTTTGTAAAGATTAAAGTTAATAGTGTAGAATGAGCACGTGGGGTTTGAGAGAATAAGGGATGAGTGATTCGAATCTATAAAGGTCTGAGATTCCTTTACCAGTTTTAAGCACTTTTGGTGTACGTGTCTTCACATTGTGGCGCGTTTTGCTTAAGGTATTTGATGGCTCTTTGGAAATCTAGTCAGGTAAATAGGATTTGATTTTGTCAACAAGCAGGAGGAGCTTAAGTAAATATGACAGCGAACAAAAGAGGACAGATCCTAGACATGCCATGCTGCAATGAGGAACCACTCTGTGGGATTGCATAATGGTTTCGTCTTATATATTGTGCATACCAACATTTCAATTGCCTTCCTGTCTTCCATCTGACGATGCATTGCCTAACACCCCTCTCGCAAGTTAGCAATGCTCTTCTTTCTTCCTGTTACCACAGACGTGCATTTGTCCTTTGACATCAAGTCTGTAAAGTATAGCTTCATATTTTTACATCTTACCTGACATCGCATGTGCTGTCGCTTGCAATAATTTATTGATGCTAAAAATAAATACAACTCTAAATAGGGGCTTTTAGCCCGCTCTTTCGAAGCCAGGAGTTGGCTTCATTGTCAATCTCCTTTTCAGTCTTTTTATTGGTGAGCACATACTTGGTTCACTTTGTGCCTGTGTGGTTTTGTTTTCTTCCTGGATCGTGGACCAAGTACTGATTCAGTTCATGATTAGTGTTCTTCCGCGTTGCTTGCAGTGAGACTGTGATACATTTTTTCCAACTTGAAACGATCAGAATTGAAGCTTGCACTTCTAGGTATTTCCAAGAGATGAACAAAAGCAGATAGCAAGAAACTTTGTGGCATGTGACTCATGTCCCAAATATAAAATGCAACCACCTGTCACTTTATTTGATGATGAAGCTGTAAACATATTCACTTTGATTAAGACAGCTGCCATACAGTATTTGTTTTTCCTAATTAATGTCTGCTGCTGTGTCAAATTTACTTATTTGTTGGTTACCTCTTTTATAATTTAGAGGATGTTTTACCCATCAGCAAATGCGCAGTGATTTCAAAAGGTTTATGTCTCATCTTTACCGCTACCTACCCCCAAATCCTAAAAATCACCCTTACCTCACTTTACCTCTACCCACCCCAGAACCCTAAAATCCCCTCACCTCCCGTTACCTCTGCTCACTGTGAGCCCTTGTCACCCTTATATTCTTTTACCTCTACCCACATCTAAACCCTCAAGTCATCATAACATTCTGTCACCTCTACCCACTCGAGTCCTCAATCATCCACATCCCTCTCTACCGCTATCCACCCAAGCCCTAGGTCACCCTCACCTCCTTTTACATCAACCCACCTGAGCCCTCAAGTCACCCTCACCCTCCTTTACCTCTATCCATCCCTAAAATCACTTTTTTCCCCAAACATTTGTTACTGAAAATATGGAAAAAGGAGAAGGCCCACTTTTGCTAATGCATGAATTAGGAGGAAAATGTGCAGAATTGTACATTATCAGAGAAGAATACAGGACTAGAATTTTCATGATGTCCAAATAGAGAGCTAAGGATAAAGAGGATGCTGGGTTGCAAGGACAGGGACAAGCAGAAACATGTATTCATACTGCAGCTGGAATTAAAAGGCCACAACACGGAATCTTGAGCCATAACTTGATAACATACTCACAGGGAGGGCACACACTCTGATCTACGTTCACAAAGGAAGGTGTACACCATGGTGGTTTTGGAAAGGATACACAATAAACTTTGATGCTTGAAGGCCAGCAACTGTGCAAGGGAGGATAGACAGAAATGTTTCCAAGTGTGGAGTTAGCTGAGGAAAGACATACAAATAGGCTTCAGAATGTGAGATCAAAAGCACTTTGATTATTAGCAAATATATCTATGACAGATGTTTAACCTTCGCTTTTCTGTAAATGCGTAATTAGATGCTGTCCGAAGGAGAAATAATGCTTTGTGCTAACGTAAGTAGAGATAACAATGTACCAAGCAAGTGCTTAAATCAATATGCATGACAAGTGATAAGACATATTCAAGGTATTTTGAAACTGTAAAAGAAGTTGTTAGCGATGAAAAAGTTGAGTGCAAAAGTTGAGTCACTGAGCTGTGCTGCCCTCCTGGCAATTATTAATAAATGCTCATATTATTTGCCAAACAGAGTTGTGTTGTTCTTTCATTTCCTGACTCCACATCTGACGTAGCCAGCCAGGAGCCATATTCTCTTCCTCGGACTGGGGCTGAAGGAGGCACCGCCTGCTCTGCTTGAATAGAACACTGCACGCAAATCAGGTGAGCATACACCTGCCTATTCAAACAGGCAGTCGGGGTTCCAGATGTTGCTGTCCTAAAGGGTGAGGAGAGGTTGGGCTTCATACCTTATTAATTTTAATTGCATGATTCTTTTTGGCAACTTTAATATGAGGGAATGCATGCATAATTTATGTGGGGTTTAAATGCAATATTATGTTGTTATGCTACTAATGAATTGTGATTTCCCAGTCAGACCGTAAGACTAGCTAGGGGGTTTTAATGCAACGTTATGTTGTTAAGTTACAAATGAATTGTGATTTCCCGGTCAGACCGGAAGACTAGCTAGTACGACAGGTAGCAGTGCATTACCCAGGGGGGCAACCCCTAGAAGAGACATTCATTTGGGAATGCCTAGCAGGTATCCTGGTTAGATTCGGAGGGTCAGAGTAGAAGTAGTGAGGTGGACCGGGTAACAAGTGTGAAGTCTGACATGGTAAGAGAAGGTCACTTTACTGGAGCCGGCAGACCTTGCTCTGAATGAGTCAGATGCCCAGTTCACCAAATTCCCAGCAAGTGGATGCATTTTATGAGTAATGAGTGAGAAGGAGACAAAAAGGGTACAGTGTTTTATAATCATAAGGGTCAAGTTATAGAGAAGTGTCAGGTGTCCCCACCAGTTGTTACGCAGTCAGATATAAGTGAGGAGGAGATGGTGCGAGATATCTGTCATATTTGTGACATACCAATAGACATCCCTCAAGTGTCCCGTAAGTGGGGAATAATTAGTGTAGATAAAAACACAGGGGCTAGAATAAAACATTCCAAGGTAAGTAAAGATTGATAACAAATCCCTATGAGTGAGGTTGACGATTCTCTGTGGCGGGAAACAGATACCATTGGGTTAAAAGTAGTATTTAAGTGGGCTCACAGGCAACCTCCATGCCCATGCAACACCCCGTGGTTTGAAATAATAACACAATCGTCCCTCGTATTAGAGGCTCTTCTTGATGCGTTTCTCACAGACATTCGTAATTTTACAACCTTAAACAATGAATAGCTCAACACATCCCTGAGCACCACAAGTAGTTATCTACAGGCATGACAATGTTATAACACGCACTGCATCAGGTAATAATCCACTCAGACCCCCCATAAATTCACCCGCCCCAGATATCACCATAGAGGAGGTGTTGCACAGATTGGCGATAAGTATGGCTGAAGTTCACCAATTTGGTCTCACAAGAATATATGTAAAGTCAGGTAACAGGTAAAGATTGTCCCTGCACATCACTGTTATAGGTCAGCAACAGTGGTAAAGGCAAATACACATTAAGAAGGGAGACAAGAGCCGAAAAGAGATACAAAGTGCAGCGGTCAGACTGCAAGAGGTACGCATAGGATACACCTGTCCTGTGGGGACCATGGACACCCCTCTGGACCATATGATAAAAATGTGTTGGAACATGCTGTTTCAATCACCATTAGTTAAACAGGAGATCAGCTATTTAGGAGCCCAAGAATACTAAAATATTGTAAGCAGTGGCATAACAGCACTGAGGATCATGCCCAACCATGGCCAAAGGAAGGGACATTTGATGAGGACATTCGCTCAATGTATAAGAAAAAGAAAAGACAGAAAAGGGAAGCTATTCTGTCACTATAGTGGGTATTCTGTCATGAAAAGACAAAGGTGAAGTCCACTGTACCCAAAGAGGCAGTGGCACAAACAGAGCCCCCAGGAGAGTCTTTAGGGGAGCCCCCACCTTATGGACTTAACCCTATCCTGCCAGCTACAGGGTACCAGGATCCAGTTCGGGTTTAGCCTAAGGAGGAGAGGTTAGAGGCGCAGGGTGCTGAGGTGACCCCTGCTCCCGTCCCATCTGCTCCTCGAGCAGACCCAGAACAGAGTGGGAGAGACAGGCTAATAAGTGAGTTGCAGCATACGGTGAGACAGGCAGAGCGGTCTAGGAGCCTTGCATCCCTCCGTGGACAATGAACTACAGGGCATGTCATTCTTAGGCTTGGAGACACGTCTGCAGTCACTATGAGAGAGCCAGCAGAGGAATGGATATAAGAGGAAGAGGAATGGGAGAGAGATGTAGAGATACCACAATATCAGGAGCCCCCGGATGGCTCACAGGTCTCAACAGAGGCAGAAGATGATGAGGATTGGGACAATGGGTTTAATAGGAGTGCGCACGAACAAGGTGTTAACAGAAGGTTAAATAATTTTCGGCCGCGCCCTACACAAGAGTTATTAATGACAGCAAGAGGTGACACAGATACAAAAAGAGGGTCAATCATAAAAACAAGGTCAGACTTAACACCTATAGAGATAATAGAGCACAAGGAAGGTAGCTATTATTGTCAACCCTTTTCAGATGAATTGGCGAGGTGGACCAAAAAGGAAGGAAGAAAGCCATGGCCAGACAAGGGTCTTTTCAACCCTTTGATTTAGCAACTGCAGAAGATTGCATACGGCAGGGACAGGGTGACTCAGGTTGGAACTACCACTACATGCAAGAATGCCTTGCAGTCTGGGAGCAGTATGCTATCCACAAACCAACTAAAGTGACATGCGGTACTAGACCAGATCCAAGGTTAAGCCTCAGGTCAGGAAGCCCTCAACCAATAACTCAGTTGCCCCTTATTTTTAAGGGAGGGCAGGTCCCAACATACGTGCCATGGCCTCAAATGGACAAAGTGAATTTAAAGAGAGCGCTGCCCCGCTGTCTGAAGGTGCGGGAAAATGGATAGGATGCTTTGAAAAACACACTGCCTGGGTCAACCTTGCTTTGGGTGATGTTAAAAGCCTACTCAGTTCATTAGTGGGAGATGAAGTAAACACAATTTTTGTTAGAGCTGGGTTCCCTCAAGTGACACTGATAAATACACAGTTTGACGGATCATCTTTTAACAATGTCTGCCAACATGTTTGGAATGCAGTTCGGCAGACGTATCCAGATAGACCAGACATTATGGCAGAAAGTATAAAGCCGACTGAGGATATTGCAGAATTCATTACTAGAATGAAAGTATAAAGCCGACTGAGGATATTGCAGAATTCATTACTAGAATGAAAGAACGATGGGTGCAGGAAGTAGGATGTAACTGGGAAAACACAGGAGAAAATGCTATTTTATTTTATAAAGTATTAAAGCGAGGCCTTCCCACTGATATACAAGCAAGCTTAAATGGAGTGCTGGGAATAGAGGCTAAACCATGGCCCGAAATAGAGGCCCATATAATACATTATTTTAAGCGAAAAGAAGAAAAGGAAATGACAGAACAGGCAGAAAGGGCCGCAGCTAAGTTGGTGCAGGAAAAACTTAAGAAACCGAGTACAGAAGGAGCACTTGTGACTGCGCCACCAACAACTGTCGTAGCACCAGTGTAGGTACACGCGTCAGGAAGACAACCCGTAAGTGATACGAGAAAGGGACAGGGAAGTTTTACAGGAGAGCAAGGGTTGACACAAGGGAAAAGACAAAGGTGTTATAGGGCAGGACAACAATGTTATTATTGCGGTAAGATGGGCCATTTTGCAAAAGAATGCAGAGCCAGGAAAAATGATGAGAGAGTACAAGGTTGGAATACCTTGCAGGGGGAGGTGAGGCCTCAACAGGTGCCATGGGTGCCCCAGCAGCAAGCAATGCAGGGGCCCCTTGCAGGGCCCTGAAGCCCAGTGGGTTGCACCGCAGGGGGCAATGTCGCAGGGCGGGCCCCAAGGTGTCAGCAACACTACAGGAGGACAAACACAGGTTCAGGTGGGAGGGGTAACAGTGCAAGGAGCCAACCCCTTTTATGTACCACCCCAAATATCCAGGGGTACGCCAATTCAAAATTATACCCAATGACAGAGCCCGCAGATGGCCAACTGTGTGCCCAATACTATTGGTAACCCACAGGTCAGATGAGGAACCCACTGTGACGGTAGCCATAGAAGGTCGCCCCTACTGTTTTTTAATAGACACTGGGGCCATCAAATCATGTATAAAGGAAGGAACACTACCACTTTCTTGTAACTCAATGGACACACAAGGGTTTTCTGGGGCTGTGAGGAGGGTTCCATTCACCAAATCAGTAAGCATGATTGTGGGAGATACACAAGTTGAAGGGCCACTATTATACTCCCCAGAGTCACCAGTCAATCTTCTTGGGAGAGACCTAACAAGCAAATTGAACATGACCATCTCCTTCCTGGAGGATGGGTCAATGGTATGGTACACACCAGGTGTTACATCAAGCAGAATACTGTCCCTCATAGCTCATGAAGAGCTAGGACAGCAGGTCATAGCAGTTCCTTTCAACGCAGAGGCTTTTTTGCGAGGCATATATGCCTTGATAACCCACACACCATCCCTTCGAGGGAAAACAGTGCAACTACCAAAGGAACTGCTGTTCAGACCTTACGAGCCTGTGCATCTCATAGTAGAACCTGAAATGATATTGGAAATATCTGCCCTTCAAATAAGATTGACATATGCCGTGCTAATGCGGTTGACAGGAGACAGGAAATGTGGGCATCAGTAGTGTTCACAGATCCTGGGGTTAAATTAAGAGCTATAACAGATGAAAACTATTTGTTGATTGCCCACGAACTGAGACAGTTGTGTTTGAGATGGACATTGCTATTAGAGTGCAGTTGCAATACAGGACAGTGTCCAGACACGCACAAGACAGAACAATAATAGAAAAAGATTTGGCAAAAGTCCCAGAAGTGTTGTGGACAAAGGGGCCATATGATGTGGGACTGATCAAAGGGGCGGAGAAAATTACATTGAAACCTTGAGAAATACTGCCCAGGATACGCAAGTACTCCTTGTCCAAAGAGGCAGAAGAAGGCATCCTACCTACAATCCAAGCGTTACTTGAGCAGGGAGTAATATATGAGAGGTCGACACCATACAATACACTGATTTTTCCAATACGCATGGCCACAGGGGACTTGGAGAATGATTCAGGATTTGCAATCTCTAAACGATGTAGTGATACCAGAATTTCCAGTGGTACCCGAACCATCAGTCATACTGAAAAACATTCCTAAAGATGCCACTTATTTTTCCATGGTCGATTTGAAAAATGCCTTTTTCAGCATTCCATTGCATTCTGACAGCCAATATTTGACTGGATTCACATTTAGAGAGACACAATTTTTCTATTGAAGGCTCCCCCAAGGCTTCTTTGAGTCCCCGAGCATTTTCAACAGAACAGTGAAAAAGGATTTAGCAAACATAAAATGCAACAGTACTCTGTTACAATACGTGGATAATATCATGGTTTGTAGCACTACTGAAGACATATGTAGAGACAACACCACTGGACTCCTCTGCATGCTTTCAGAAAAAGGTTACAAAGTGCACAAAATTAAATTGCAATACGTGCAGACAGAGGTCCACTATTTGGGACAGATATTATCTAAAGATGGGAGGAGGGTGACACAGGACAGAGTAGAAAGCATCAGGAACTGCCTAAGCCCACAACCACAAAACAAATTCAAAAGATTTTAGGACTATGCAATTATGTGAGGCAGTGGGTATTCGATTACGCCACTCTGACCGCACCACTTCTAACTGCCTTAAAGGAGTCTCACACAAATACAAACAAAATCGACTGGACTGACGAAAGGGAGACAGCCTTCCTGGAGCTAAAGGGAGCAATCACAAATGCTCCAGTGTTAGGCACACCTGATTATAATAAAACATTCTACCTCTTCTGTCATTGTCATGGAGTGACGATGACAGCGGTACTAACTCAAAAGACATCTATGGGACACAAACTAATTGCCTACTACAGTGGGCTGCTAGATCCCGTCATGAAAGGGCCTTATCCATGTGAGCAAGTACTGGCTACAGCAGCTTTTGCAGTCCAGAAAAGCACCACCATAGTGATGGGATCACTTTTAACACTGTATGCAGAGCATGCGGTATTCACCATCTTGCAAAAAAAGCAAGAGTACCCTTACAACTCAAAGGGTATCTGGATATGAAGTAATACTTTCAATACCATCACTGCAAGTGGTTCGATGTCACGCAGTTAATCCAGCAACATTCTTTGCACATCCAGTTTCTGACGATAAACAAGTACATGACTGTGCCAATCACACCCCAGAAGAAGAGAGTAAGGTGGGAGAAGACCCCATCCCTGGGAGCACGTGGCTCTTTGTTGATGGATCCTCTTTCATAATTCAGGCGACTGGGATTAGGCACTCTGGAGCATCCGTTGTAAGAGCTGAACAACAAGGATCATCTGACACCTTACAGATACTAAGTCAAATACCACTCCCTTCACATTTCTGAGCACAAGCTGCAGAACTAGTGGCCATCATTGAAGCGCTGTAGCTAGCCGAAGGACTATAGGTTACCATTTATTCAGATTCAGCATATGTCACCACCACTGTGCATTCTAGCATTCACAGGTGATAAAGGAGGGGATTTCTTAAATATGATGGATCCCCTGTAATGCATAAAGATTTGCTGGTGCAATTGATAAAGGCTTTAACTGTACCATCCAAGGTAGCAGTTATAAAATGTGCAGCACACACCAATCAGCAAGACCTTGTCTCCAAGGGTAATGCCTTGGCAGTCTTGGCAGCAAAAGAAGCAGCTAAAACATCTCCAAATTATAATGAAAAGGATGAACACGCATTAGGGATGATGACAAGCAGACAACAGAATGCTACTGAATTACCACCCCCATATACAGAGACAGCACAATTACATTTATGCGAATTGCAAGAACAAGCACTACCTCATGAAAGGGAGCTGTGGGAACAGCAAGGGTGTATACAGTCACCAACAGATTTCATCTATAGGCAAGAAAGCAGAGGTAAACCAGTAATGCCACAAGCCCTGTTATATATAGCCCTAGAGCAACTACACCTCCCTGCACGCACTGCCAAGGAATATCTTCTTGCTACGCTACAGACAGATTGGTTCATTCCACAACTATCTGAAATGATTACTATGTACATTGCAGGATGTGCAGTATGCCAACAATACAGCCCTAGACCCATACTTAAAGTAATTACCTCAACAATACCACGTCCGACAGGCCCATTTAAAAAACTATATTTAGATTTTGTCGACATGATTGAGAGATGTAACAATTACAGATATCTTATTGTGGTGGTCTGCCCTTTTTCAAGGTGGATCGAGGCAGGGCCATGTGCACATAATGATGCTAAAGCAGCAGACAATTTTCTGATAAGAGAGGTGATACCTAGGTGGGGAATCACAGAAGCAATCCACTCAGATAACGGCACACACTTTGTTAATACAATGTTTCAGCACATCTGCACCTCTCTAGGAATAAAACATAAATTGTCATCTGTTTATCATCCCCAAAGTAATGGTATAGTGGAATGCCTTAACGGCCTTTAAAAAAACAAAATCAGTAAACTATGTGCCACACTGCAGAAAAACTGTCTATATTGCCTTCCACTAGCTTTATATGCCCTCAGAAACCAACCAGGAAGTGATCATCACTTGACCCCTCACCAGATAGTGACAGGGCATCCTATGTCGTCTCCCTTAACAATAGCTCAACAGAAAACAGATGCTCAAAAGACAGCTGAAGTTTTAGGACAAGACATGAGTAGTTATTTATCTCAGTTATTGAAGTCTGCCAAGTTCTTCTCTAGAAAGGTGTTACAACAAGAGAAGTGAACCACCGCAGCTCAGCAAACCAGTACAATTTCCGTGGGCCAACAAGTCTACATCTGCAGTTTCATACGATGATGGAGAGAAAGCCATTTCGAGGGTCTCTACTTAGTTATCCAGAGCACCTCCACAGCAGTGAAAGTGGAGGGCAGGAAGCCATGGATACATCTGTCAGACGTTTGATTGGCCCCTGCTTCATTTCACACATCGCAGTATTCACAGGAACATTTAGAGGAGGGCAAAGAAAAAGACGAAGGACAACGTCCCTTTTAAAGATGCCAGCGTAGTTCCTATTCGATACTGCTAGTAGACAGTTATGTATTTCAGTTTTGTTCTTCTATTCATGTCTTGTTATGTTAGCAATTGCATTTCAATTGTATTCTAGCCCATGCATGGCAATATGTCAGTATACTAAGCGCTTGCAGAGAGAAGTATATAAGTATGAAAATGTATCCCATAATATCCATGCTAGTTTGTTAGCTAATATGTGGTACCAGCATATGACAGAAGTAGGCATGCAGACTATTAATAAGTCATGTTTTGTTTGTTCCCTGATTCCACATGCTAGTGACACAGACAGGCTGCAATCATCAAAAGAGGTACCCCTGAATATTACTCAATGTTTATTACACCTGTATCTTTGTAGAATGCGAGAACGGATGCAACCCTTACAATAAAGCAGGGAGAGTTCTTAGTAAACACCACACAATATGAGGAGGAATTAGCCGATATAATGAATGTCCTGACAGACCGCAAAGAGATAATAGTGAAGTTAGAAACAATGGCTGAGACAGGGGTCATGAGGTATAATAGTAAGAAATGGAAAACTAGAATATTAGAGCAGGGATCCCTGGGAATATCACAACCTAAACTTTTCTGTAAGAACTACTCAGCCACACCTATGCCCCATGATTGTCAAGAGAGGCCATATTTTTGAGTAAATGGATCAGTATACGTCCATGGTCAGTGGCACCATGGCACAACATTTGGATGTAGCGCTCTCTCCTTATGGATAGGAAATCAGAGTGACAATAGCACGCAACAAAAATGTCAGGATATATGGGTCGAAAATATATCTAGATTAACCTGGGTAGAAACACCATCCACTCTTCAAGCAGGTAGAACACCAATTGTTTTCTTTTTATGTTTCAGGGGGAATCGAACGGTCCAGGTGGGGAGGAACATCAATTGTATCACCACAAGGTATAATGCTGACATGCAGTGGTGCACCTCCAGTCTGATGGACAACTATTGGCAGTGCAGAGAACGACTGTATACGCAACTTCCTTCCGGATGGAGAGGTCTCTGTTCTTTGGTTACTGTGCACATCCCCTCCTTGGTGATTCCAGGGGTGGACACTTCAAAGTTACGTGACCATCCCATGAGCCGACCAACTACCTTGCTACACCATTATTGGAAGAAGAGATCTGCAGATTATTTAGGCACTACAACCTGGAAAGACGTTCCACAAGAGTACAGGTTGTTCAATGATGCCCAGTTGTTCTTCGGAAGCAACTTCCCATTCGTCCAAGCAAAGGCAACTGTCCGCTGGCTGCAAATAACCCAATGGGAACTGATGAAGACCATCAATGTGACTGAAGATGGTTTCAATGCTGTCAAGGAAGAAATGTGGGCTGTGCGGATGATGCTTATGCAGCATAGGTATGTGCTAGACTTGATGACGGCTATGGAGGGTGGGGTTTGTGCCAAAATCGGAGCTGCCTGCTGTACGTTCATGCCAGCTAATGATGCAGACAACAGAACAATAACGGAGGCCATACAGACTCTACAAAACCTGCGGAAGAAGATGGCAGACAAGGGGGGTGCCCCCAACAAATGGTTTTCAGGGTGGTTTGTATGGATGCCATCCTGGTTATCAGGACATTTTAAGGGGTTATTCCCGATCCTTGTGGTGATCCTATTTATTTTCTGTATCTTCCAGGTAGTGGTAGGATTCTGCAAGAGGGTTAGCCAGAAGTTGAGTGGGATGTTCACTATTAGGGCGGTCAGGAAAGTGCAGCAGGATGAGGACAACATATACACACTAATGAATGTATGTAGCAGGGAAGGTGAGGAAGTAGTTAAAAGTCCAACTAAAGGGGGAATGTTACTGAAAATATGGAAAAAGGAGAAGGCCCACTTTTGCTAATGCATGAATTAGGAGGTAAATGTGCAGAATCGTACATGATCAGAGAAGAATACAGGCCTAGAATGTTTATGATGTCCAAATAGAGAGCCAAGGATAGAAAGGATGCAGGGGTGCAAGGACAGGGACACGCAGAAACATTTATTCATAATGCAGCTGGTAGTAGAAGGCCACAACACTAAAGCTTGAGCCATAATTTGATAACACACACACACAGGGAGGGCACACATTCTGATCCACGTTCACAAGGGAAAGTGTACACCATGGTGGTTTTGGAAAGGGAACACGATAAGCTTTGATGCTTGAAGGCCAGCAGTTGAAGATAGACAGAAATGTTTCAAAGCGTGGAGTTAGCTGAGGAAGGACATACTGATAGGCTTCAGAACGTGAGATCAAAAGCACTGTGATTATTAGCAAATGTATCTATGACAGATGTGTAACCTTTGCTTTTCTGTAAGTGCGTAATTAGATGCTTTCCCAAGGAGAAATATTGCTTTTTGCTAATGTGAGTAGAGATAACAATGTACCAAGCAAGCACTTAAATCAATATGCATAACAAGTGATAAGACACATTCAAAGTATTTTGAAAATATAAAAGAAGTTGTTTGTGATGACAAAGTTGAGTGCGATATCAGTCACTGAGCTCTGCTGCCCTTTTCGCCGTTATTCATAAATGCTCATATTATTTGCCAAACAGAGTTGTGTCATTCTTTCATTTCCTGACTCCACAACACAACATTAAAAGCATGTCCTGCGTGTTAAAGGCTATTTCCTTCCAGGCAGAATATATCCCCACCCCTTCCTTAAACACTCCCCTTCCTTCACCCTAGTGCCCCTACATGTTTTGGGGGCAATGTCATAAAGCCAGTCAGTATGTTTCCAAGGTACCTCTGCCTCTGACAGTTTGCCGCCCTCCCTTGTTCCTCGCCCCCATACCCTATACTTTAAGTCGTGTCCTAGACAGCACATTCACTATTCACTATTGCTTGCAAGACATTTTTCCTTACTTACAGAGGGCTTAGAGCCCACTTATTGCTGTGTGTCAGCCAAACGCCCTTCCTAGGCAACAGTAGTAAATAGGTCAGCACAGATCTAATTTTGGCCTTGTCTTGTTCTTCAAGAACCCTCTGAGCCAGAGAGGTATTCTGGGAACTCTGGTAAGATTTCACTAGCTGTCTCAGGAGCACCTTCTGGTGCATAAGGGCACTTTTGGTCATACGACTGAGTCACATACTGAGCCCAAACACCAGAGACACACCTTATGTGGATCCTTACCCGAATCCCAGAGTCCTGGCATGGGTTGAAACCGCTAGCTTTAGGTGGAGACATCTTTCCCTAGCACACGGGGTTAAGTGTGGAAGTAATCAGAAAGCCCATAAAATTGTTAGCAGAGTTCTGGAGCTGTATCAAAAGGCACAAAAAGACAGGAACTGACATCAGTGCACAGGGATGATACTTGCATGAGACATATGGGAGCACTGATGGAGAAATGTTTCTGTATCCAGTCTGGCGCCTGGGGAGAAAGGTGAGGATTCTGTGGTTAGAAGTGTCAATCAGAACCCCAGAATTTGCAAATCCACAGTGTTTTTGCAACAGTAAAATATTGATTGGCCGTGTACTAATTCGCTTTGGCAAACCAAATAATTTCCTAACTTACAAAAGCTAATATGTCACTCATTTCAAATCGCAATTAGGAAAGGGCAAGCCCGATTTGTAGCAGTATGTATCAATAGTTTGTGACCACAATTGAGGCCACAAATGTTAGAAAAGTTACTGAAACCTCAAAGGAGGTGTTAATTTGGTGGGAATCTTACTGAGTGCTTGAAGGTCATTTACAGGTGACCATCCCTATAATTAGTGACTTGATATTCATTAGGCAGTTCATTCAGGAACGTCCTGTGAATGGGCATTAAGCAATTTCACTTAGTGCATCAATCAATTAATCAATCCGGATTTGTAAAGCGCAGCTAGCAATCTGACAGGGTATCTAGGTGCTTGCAGGTCCCAGAGGCTCATTCGAATGGACAGGTCTTGAGGGCCCTTCAGAATTTTAGAAGTGAGGTGATGGTCCGGAGTTGCAAGGGGAGGCAGCACAAAAATTGGGGGAAACACCAAGGAGAGAGCAGTGAGAAACAAGGGAAAAATAAGATGAAGGCATAAAAAGCGGGGGCAAAACCAAGGACAAAGCAGTGAAAATGAGGGAAAAGCAAGGAGAAGGCACACAACAAACAGGGGAGAGGAAAGCAAAGAGACAGCAGTGAGAATGAGGAAAAATCAAGTAAGGGGACACAAAAAATGGGGGGAAAGGAGTGAGGAGAGAAAAGCATGAAGGCAGAAGCACAGGGAGAGCTGGGCCTGGGATTTGCTCAATGGGTTGTGGTGCGGCTTCCATTAAGTAGGTTCTGGGAGTGGGGAGGGTTGCTGGGAGGCAGCTGTTGGGGTTAGACAGGAGGCAGGAAATAACAGGCAGCATGCAGGAGTGGCAATGAGGGAAAAAGCAAGGAGAAAACAGGGAAAATTAGGAAAAAGCAAGGTTAAAGCACAAAAAACGTGGGAAAAGCAAGGAGAAAGCAGTGAAAATGAGGGGAAAGCAAGAAGGTGGCACACAAAAACGGGAAACAGCAAGGATAAGGCACACCAAAAACAAGAGAAAAGCCAAGAGGAAACAATGAAAACAAGGGAAAAGTAAGGAGAAGGCACATAAAAAGCAAGGACAAAGCAGTGAGAACAAGGGAAAAGCAAGGAGAAGGCATTCAGAAAACAGGGGAAAAAACAAGGACAAGACAGTAGCAAGAGCAATACAGCAGCATGGGAGAGCTGGGCCTGTGACCTGCCCCTGGGACTTGCATAGTTTGCATTGCAAAATGACAAGCAGCTCCTTGAAGGTCGGTGTTTGAAACCTGGCTGTTAGTACAGCTGACCTGCCATCAATGCTTATAAAAGCATCTTGCATGATAAAAAGGGAGAGCAAACTGTGTCAAAGGGGTACTGTGGAATTCCAAACAGTTCCTATTAATTGTTGCACAAACAAACTAGAGGTTGAACCCACCTTTAATATTTGCGACCATGTACTCACAAGCTAGAAAACAGGTGTCATACATTGCAGGTATCACATTACCTGTGTTTGGAGCATCTGCAGCAATTAGCATAATAATCACAGTACATTTTCTTCACTTTATACCACCATAAAAATTTAACAATGATAGCTTGAAAGGAGATGCGGAATAAATCACTCACCAGCCAACTAGGTCTTTTAGATAATTTCCTTAAGAAAATGGGTTAATCTAAACACTGTTTACTTACACCTATGCTTAGTGTAAATGCATTGTGTTTTGGCCATAAACCGCATAAAATCAATGAATGAATCCTACAAAAGTTGTAGACTTCAAGACACTCCTAGTCCACCAGACATATTCTTGTGAGTTTTCTGAGTGGTGAAAATACCACAACAGTACATGTAGCGGAAAATCAAAACCACCCTTTTGATTTTCATACAAGTAAAAAACAGAATTCTCCATTGAGAAACCCCTTCCTCATAATCCCCAGGAAATTTGCGATCTCAATTTTCTTTCTACACTCTCTAAAATCATATACTTCTGTCATTTACATTAGTGGTGCTTGTATTTGCAGACTGGGTAACATGCAAACATTTTAGGACTACCCACACAAATTAAAGTTTTTGTGAATTCACTAACTGCTTAGAAATACCACGTGTTGTAGATTGTCTCTAAAGAACATCTGAAAAATGGTTACATTTCTGCAATAGTCAGATAGACAGACTAAATTACCTCTGAATAAGCATATTGTTCATCTACTCAAAATATTTTCATTCTCGGAAATACCAACATAGTTAGGATTGACAGGTCTAGACAGCACGCTGCACTATCGTCAGTATCACCAGCCCTTTTAAAACTAGCTTATTGAAAAGGATGTAACAAAGTAAATGTTTAAACAGCAACATTTTCTTACCATTTTTTAAGTGCAGTTCCCCATGAAATGTTTCTTATGACCTCTGCGATCAGGTGATACAAAACAATTCAAACCGAAAGACAGTTTCTATATTTCACTTGTAAAAGCTTTAACTTCAATTTGCTGTCTTCTCTTTAGTGGATGGATCAGAAATTATTGTTCATGAGATGGAGGATAATACCTCAAGGAGGCCCCAAGGGAGAGCAAATAAAGCGTATGGGAAGAGAGATAATATTTGAAAGCTTAATATACAGCATTTTAATGTATTAATCAAATATTAAAATTCTACTCAACCAAACCCAAGTGATGTGCAATCCACAATATTTAAATAAACAGCGTTTGTTTTACAATGTTGCTCCAAATGACTTCAATCAACAATTTTCGACTTCTAAGGTCAATTCAAAATTAATTGAGACTTAAAATGAGTAACATAACGGATGCATTACTTACCTTCTGGAATGCCTTATCTAGTAGAGACTATGGCCCTTATTATGACATTGGTGGTAAATCCCACTTACCGCCACGCTGACTGCCGCCAACTTACCGCCGTTGCGGCAGATATCCGTTCACCATATTATGACACACACACACACACCAATCCGTTAGTATCCAGCCACAGACACAAATCCGCCAGACCAAAGGTCAGTGATAAACTGGCAGTATACAAACCCACACTGTGACGCCAACAGAACAACACCCACCACATTATGACCCACGAATCACTATGACGGACATTCAACAGCGGTAGACCATTGGCGGTACATACCGCTGTGCTCAGAATACCCACCCACAGACAAAACAACACAACATTGGACAATCCAAACTACACACACCTGACACCCATACACACACCACACCCACTCCACTATAAAACACACGCACACATTACCCACAAACCTTTACCATTCCAAACCATTGTCAGCAGAGAGACATCAAAACCACAGATACAACCAGAGCCACACACTATACACACCTATACACCACTCATGCACCCCACATCACACATCCCAACACATTACCCAACATACCCTCACCTACACACCTCACACAACACCCAGGGCACCATAAAGGCACCCCAGTTTCACAGAGGAGGAGCTAAGGGTCATGGTGGAGGAAATTGTCAGGGTAGAGCCACAGCTATTTGGAGCACAGGTGCAGCAGATATCAATAGCTAGGAAGATGGAGCTATGGCAGAGAATCGTCGACAGGGTCAAAGCCTTGGGACAGCACCCCAGAACAAGAGAAGACATCAGGAAGAAGCGGAACGACCTACGGGGGAAGGTACATACCAATGCAGCAAGACACCAGCTCGCTGTACAGAGGACTGGCAGTGGACCCCCACCTCCTCCCCCACAACTAACAGCATCAGAGGAGCAAGTCTTGGCAATCCTGCATCCTGAGGTCCTGGCCAGAGTAGGAGAAGGACTGGACTCAGGTAAGTCAACTCTCTACTACTATCACCCCCCTGCCTGCATGCCATCACACACCCTCCCTCACCCTCATTCCCATCACTCCACCACTTCACACACACCCCACCATCACATCTCACTCATCCAAATGCCAAGCCCTGCATGCTCTACCAATGCATGGACACCCCTCACAGCCCTGCATAGACACTCATCACTAAAGCATGCACACCAAAGAGAACTAATCATCCCACCATACACCAAATACACAATTGAAAGCTGCCGGGCAAATACAACCAAAGAGGGCAAGCCATGGATGCAGAATGATTTTCCAGAGGGAACAGTAAGTGGGCATAGAGGTGGGAAATATCAGCATGCCAGTGCCACAGGAATCCAAACAAATGACATTGAAATGTAAAGTAACACTGTCCTACCTGTGTGTCACTGGAATTATTGTCTGATCACGGATGTTCTGTTGTCCTCATCCTCTTCCTCCTCATCCTCACTGTCTACAGGGTCCACTGCTGACACACGGGCATCTCCAGCCTCCTCCTCCTGCAGGAATGGGACATGGCGTCTGAGGGCTAGGTTATGCAACATGCAGCATGCCACCACTATCTGGCAGACCTTCTCAGGTGAGTAGCACAGGGATCCATCTGTCAAATGGAGGCACCGGAACCTGGCCTTCAGGAGGCCAAAGGTCCTTTCTATGATCTTTCTGGTTCGCTCATGTGCCTCATTATAACGTTCTTCTGCCCTTGTCCCGGCATTCCTCACAGGGGTCAGCAGCCATGAGAGGTTGGGGTAACCAGAGTCACCTCCAAATATTGAGGGACAACACTTAGCCACACACTATCCCATATGGCCCACACCATACCCATACACCAACATCTACTGGGTGGGAACCAGGGCTCACCTATTAGCCACACCCTGTTCCTCTGTAGTTGGGCCATCACATTTGGGATGCTGCTATCCCTCAGGACAAAGGCATCATGCACCGGCCCAGGATACTTAGCATGGACGTGGGAGGTGTACTGGTCCGCCAAGCACACCATCTGTACATTCACAGAGAGGAAACTCTTACGATTTCTGAACATCTGTTCATTCTGTCAGGGGGAGGGAGGGACAAATGCAATATGTGTTCCATCAATCGCCCCAATTACATTGGGTATATGTCCCATAGCATAGAACTCAGCCTTCACTGTGGCCAAATCTTCAACCTGGGGGAATACAATGTAGCTGCACATGTGTTTAATCAGGGCAGACAACACTCTTGTCAGCACATTTGAGAACATTGGCTGTGACATTTCTGCTGCCAAGCCCACTGTCACTTGGAAAGAACCAGTTACCAGGAAATGAAGCACTGATAGAACTTGCACAAGAGGGGGGGATCCCAGTAAGGTGACGGATAGCAGATATTGGGTCAGGCTCCAATTGGGCACACAGCTCTGTGATTTTGGCCCTGTCCAGTCTATAGGTGAGGATAATGTGCCTGTCCTCCTGTGTGGCCAAGTTCATCAGGGGTATGTACACGGGGGTATGTCCCCATCTCCTATTCATCCGCAGCGGTAGCAATCTAAGGGGCAAAAGAGTGAGGAGCCGGTCACAAACTGAACAATGGAGCTACAACAGAACTTTGCATGTTGTTAACTTTTAATGGGTCAGTGTGATTTGTCCAGTATGTACAAATTTCACCAGTGACGCAGCAAATTTCCAGGGCCTGCCCCTCCCCCCTGAAATGGCATCCACCTGTCTTGTGTGGAGGGACAAGTGGAAGTGACGTAATACCGCTGATGTCGTGTGTCGTTGCGGGAGGCGGTTCAGAACCGCCGCGCATCTTCTCATTGGTTATAGTTGGGCCCTATGGGTTATAGTGGCCAATGGAGATCTACGCCGGCAGTGACGGTATGCACCACCGCAGACGTGACTGCCATTTTCTAGCTGATTCATCACTTGCTACCTGATCCCCCACAGGAGAGGACCTACATTGCATGTGCTGCTGTGACCTGTGTCTGGAAGCTATCATGGCCCATGTGACTGGGGAAAGGACCCCTGCCCTCACTTCGGAGGAGTTGGAGAGACTGGTGGATGGGGTCCTACCCCAGTACGGACTGCTGTATGGGCCTCCAGACCAACAGGTGAGTACACTGTGGGCACGATGCATGTGGCATGAATGCATGGAGTGGTGTGTGTGAAGGCCTCGTGTAAGGGGGGTGGGTGGATGTCCTCTGGGCAGCATATAGGTTGTGTACTGGGCCATGTGTGTGCCAATGGTGATGGAAACGGGTATGGTGGGCCATATGTGTAACAGGCAGGACTGTTTGTGTAAGTCAATTTTCCTGTGTGTATTGCCTCTGCAGGTCAGCACCCATAAAAAGAAGGGTATATGGCGTGCCATCTCCAAGGAGGTGCTGACCCTGGGGGTCTATGGCAGGTGGAGCACCCACTGTCGCAAACTGTGGGAGGACCTGAGACGCTGGGCACGGAAGGCCGCGGAGGCCCAGCTGGGGATGGCCTCCCAACGAGGAAGGGGTGCCTGTCGAACCCTGACCCCCCTGATGGCCTGCATACTGGCGGTGGCCTCTCCTGAGCTGGATGGGCACTTGAGGGCATCACAGCAGCCACAACGGGGTGAGTACAGTGCCCGTCATTACAACTTATGCATGGTAGGGTGGTATCCAGGTGGGGGATGTGTGTCAGTGGGTGCCCCTAGGCCAGGCCTGACATTGCAGCATAGGTCTCCTGGTGGCTAGGGTTCAGAGGGTAAATCTTGCTACCTAGCTAGTAGGCAACCACAACTGGTCAGGACAGCGTGGGTCCCAGTTGTGCTGCATTTGGCGGTGTGTGCCCCTCCCCATGCCTTGGCTGCTAACTGTTTTTCTGGCAGTGCTGTGGCATATTGCGTAGGCCTGTTCCCTGTGTGTGAGGGTGCTGTCTATGCCAACAGTGGTGTTGGTTCAGCCACTGACCAAGTGTTTCCTTTGTCTCTTCCCCCCTTTTTGTTTTGTTATCCTGTCATAAGGATGTGCATCAGCATCGTCTGGCAGAGGAGCAGAGGCACCGCCGACGGAGGGAGCTGCATCCCACAGGACCCAGGTGACAGAGTCCACCGATGCTGAGGGCACCAGTGGGATGGAGGGTGAGGGGAGAACCACGATAGAGACTGAAGGGGACAGTTCTGACACGGATATCTCCTCCGATGGAAGCTCCCTGTTGGTGGGGGACACTTCTGTGACCGCCCCAGCTACAGGAACAGCCGCCACCCCCGTACCAGCACTGCCCTCCCAGCAGCCCCTCAGCGTGTTGCCTGTGCCCGCTCACCCAGGAGGGTGGGCATCTTCTTCGCCCCAGGCACCTCACACCCTGCCCCAGTTAACCTTGCTGCCCTGAGTGAAGAGGCTATTGACCTCCTGAGATCCATCTCTGTAGGGCAGTCAACCATTGTGGATGCCATCCAGGGGCTGGCAGCCCAGATGCAACAAACTAATGCATTCCTGGAGGGCATTCACACTGGATTGGCGGCCCAACAGAGATCGATCCAGGCTCTGGCCTCCTCTCTGTGTCCCTGTTTCTACCCTCCCCCTCCAACTACCACTGCTCAGTCCCACACTCCTCAACCCCAACCCATCCCAAGCACACAGGCAGACGAGCATGCACACAAAACAACACACAAGAGTGGCACAGGTAAACACAAGCACCACACTTCATCCCACAGGCACTCACACAAACACCATGCAGTTGCAGACACACCAACATCCACTATTTCCACTGTCTCCCCCTCCTCATCCTCCACCATCTCCCACACAGTTTTGTCCACACTCACACCTGCATGCACTACATCATCATCCACTACCAGTATCACCACACCAAGCAGAACACACACCTCACTGGCAGACACCTCCACAACAGCCATGCACACGTCCCCTGTGTCCTTTCCGACTGTCTGTCTACCCCGTCATAAAGTACACAAACGCAAGCACTCAGACACCCAACAGCCATCCACCTCACAAAGAGCATACAGCTCATGCACCTGCACCCAAAAGCAGCAGACACCTCCAACAACCACTCCATCTTCCTCCACTCCCATTCCTTCTCCCTCTTCCCTCCCCAATGTCTCTAAAAAACTGTTCCTATCCACCACTGACCTCTTCCCTACCCCTCCCCCCCATCCTGCACATATGGGCAGGGTAGGAAGAAACCAGCCAAGCACCTCAGCCACACAGTCCACAGGCCCAGTCGTCACCACACCCACTAGTGTTGTAATAGGATACAGGCCACATGTCCTGAAGGTGAAGGAGCCTGCACCAGGCAGCCTCAAGGGAAAGGAGCCTGCCTCAGCTGCCAGAAAGACCAAGGAGCCTGCCCCAGCAGGCAAGAAGGGAAAGGAGCCTGCCCCTGCTGACAGAAAGACCAAGGAGCCTGCCCCAGCAGACAAGAAGGGAAAAAAGTCTGCCCCAGCTGCAAGGAAGACCAAGGAGCCTGCCCCAGCAGGCAAGAAGGGAAAGGATCCTGCCCCAGCTGCCAGGAAAAGCAAGGAGCATGCCCCAGCAGGCAAGAAGGGAAAGGAGTCTGGCCCAGCTGCCAGGAAGAGCAAGGAGCCTGGGGCAGGAACTGTAACGGAACCCCCACCAACAGCCATGGTTGTGCAGCCATCTGAGGTTGCAGGGGATGGGAAAGAGCCTCCCCCCACCAGCAGCACCACCAACACCACTCTGCAGCCGTCTGAGGTTGCAGGAGATGGGCAGGAGCCTACCCCCATCGGCAGCAGCACCACCACCACTGTGCAGCCGTCCGAGGTTGCAGGGGATGGGCAGGAGCCTCCCCCACCAGCAGCACAGCACCACTGTGCAGCTGTCACCGCCGGCGGACGGTATGTAATCCTGCCTCCATGGGCTGCTTTACGGCCTGCCCACTGCAAAGCCAGTGGGTATGACACCCACCTGAGAGACTGTGACCTTGCACTCCCCAGGATCAAAAGCACAGGCAACGATGCCCCCTCCAGAACCAGTGGGTAAGACACCCACATGACCAACAGTCCCCAGGATCAAGCACAAGGCACGATGCCCCCTCCAGAACCAGTGGGTAAGAAATCCACATGACCAACACTCCCCAGGACCAAGCACAGGGCATGTTGCCCCCTCCAGAACCAGTGGGTGAGACACCCACTCGAGAGACTGTGGCCCATCACTCCCCAGGACCAAGAGCACAGGGCATGTTGCCCCCTCCAGAACCAGTGGTGTTGTTACATCTCCCGGCTGAGGTGCCCCCCATCCCCGTCCCCCTGAGGTGCCTGCCTATTTACCAACTGATGCCCCTGCAGTGTTCTCTCCATGTTGAAGCAGGTGACAAGTGTGGCCTGGGACTTTGGCCTGTGGCCTTGTGGACTACACAGATAGTGGACTGGGCTGTGTCCCTTTTTCTGTACATATGTATATATATATATATATATATTATCTTGCCTAACTTTTTTTTCATGCTGTGTTGATCTCAATACACTCACTTTTGTGAAATCGTTTTGTCCTTGCATTATTCATCCCTGTTATGGGGTAATATTGTTTTTATAATGCAGCTGTTTGTGTTTATGGTGTTGGGGTGGGGGGGTGTTGTGCATGTGTGTGTCACTCTTCTCTCCCCACCCTCCCTTGTGTGCTAGGCGGCTGTACTCACCGTCGTCGTCTTCGACGGCTGTAGGCGGTTACCGCCGTGGTGCATGTTGTTTCCGCCCTGGCGGTCAGTGTGGTACAATTGGCTGTCTATTGAAGATCTTTCCACCATGGTCATAATTTGGCGGTAGTTACCGCCGGGCTGTTAGCAGTATTACCGCCACTTTAACACCAACCACCAGGGTCGTAATGAGGGCCTATATCTAGCTGCAGATTCCTTACCTTTGAATTCTCCCCAGGCGTCAGACTGGATCCAGAAGATTTTTGTGAGCAGTACCCCTGGGCGCCTTAAGGTCGCATTGATCGGCTCCACATCTGTCGTCCAAGCCGGATATGAGGTTGCAGGTCCTATATAGGCACCACCCTGGTGCGCTGACCTCAATTTCTTTTCACGACTTTCCATGCTAGAAGCGCAGAACCATGAAGAACACTGACTGCTGGTGCGTCAAAACTAAGGCCCTGAAAGGGGAGTCCCTGCCCCTAGAGATCAGTTTGCAGAGCGGGGAAGATGGGTGTCGGTAAGGATCTGCAGCTAAATATAGTCTCTACCAGATAAGGCGTTACTGAATGTAAGACTTCTAGCTACAGATTCCTTACCCTTGAATAGATATCCAAGCAATACCATCCCCGAAGGTGGGTCTGCAAACCAAGTGCAGACTAGAAAGTGCTGCAGGACTGAACAGGCAAAGTATTCGTCCCTAAGGACCTGGCAGTTCTGTTTGGTAAGTTTGTGCAAAGATGCCCACGTTGCACCTGACAGATGTCAAGGACTGGAACTCCGCATGTTAACATAGTGATCGCAGCTTAAGCTTGGGTAGAATGATCATCATGCAAACCATCAGGGGGTTGCTTTTTGGAAAGTGTGTAGCAGACCTTGATGCAGAGTACAATCCATCGGGAGATGGTTCGCTTCTACATTGCCCGACCTTTCATCGCATCCAAATACCCTACAAAGACTTGGTCATCGACCCGGAACTCTTTGGTATGATCAAGGTAGAACACCAGCACTCCTTTTGGGTCCAGGCGGTGGAGTCTCTCCTCTTCCTTAGAAGGATGTAGCAGTGCGGAAAAAGTAGGTAAGGTGATGGACTGGCCTACATTAAAGGGAGTGACCACTTTTGGCAGAAAAGAGGCCCTAATGCGAATCACCATTTTGTCAGGATAGATAGAAAGGTAGGGCGGCATGGATGACAATGCCTGCAGCTCACTCACTCTGCAGGCAGATGTGATTGCCACAAGGAAGGCAGTTTTCAAAGTAAGAAGCCTGAGTGGACAATTGTGGCTCAAAAGGAGCACACGTGAGAATGGCCAAAACCACATTCAGATTCCACTGGGGCATAATGAAGCAGACAAATATCCCTTCATAGTGCCCAGAGCAGAGCCCTTATGGGCAAGGGAAATGATAAACAACATGACCTCAGAGAGAGGGGCATAAAGGGTGTCAACACACATGTCTGTGCACCATTTCTTCCGACAGGTGTATACTATTTTGGTGGAGGGACGCCTGGCTGCCAAGATGCCATTACAGACTTCGGGAGGAAGGTCAAAAGCTGTCAACTACCACCCGTCAAGCTCCATGCAAGAAGGCGGAGTGGACAGGTTCAGGTGCCTCCCCTGCTGCTGCAACTGAATATCCTCCCAAAAGGGTAGTCTGATCAGAGGATCGATGAACATGCTCAGCAGCTCGGGATACCAGACGTTCTCCGTGCCCGGTTTGCAGCCACAATGATTACTTGGGCCTGGTGGTTCCTAATCTTCTTGAGACCTGTGAGTAGGAGTGGTATGGGCGGAAAGGCGTACAGGATGCCTCAACTCCACTAGAAACAAAAACCGTCTACGAGTGATTGCCGCCTTGGGGACTCCAACGTGCAAAACTGCTGACATTGCATGTTCTCTGTGGAGGTGAACAGATCTAACCAAGAATCTCCCCATTGCTGAAAGAGGCCTTGTGCCACCTCCAGATAGAGATGCCATTCGTGATCCGCTAGCCATTGTTGGCTTGCTGCCAGATATTGACCCACCAGGGATATGCTCTTGAAAAAGGGTCCACAACCTCACCCTTGCCTGTTGCAGTACCACATGGCGGTGGTGTTGTCTGAACACCTGCACCATCTTTCCCTTGATACAGTAGAGAAAGGCTTTTAATGCCAGCCAGATATCACGGAGCTCCAGCAGGTTGATGTGGAGGCCCATTTCCACCGGAGACCAGATGCCTCTGATCTCCACCTCTCCCAGTTGGCCGCCCCATTCCAGAAGTGATTCATCTGTTACAACTGTCAGATCTGGTTGGGGGATGGAGAGGGATCTGTCTCTGATCTAATTGCACTTCGTTAACCACCACTCAGATCTTTTGCAGTTCCCTCCAAGATCTGGACCTTGTCAGAGAGATTCCCCTGATGCTGCGCCCTCTGGAACTTTAGGTCCCACTGCAGAGCCTGCATACGCCATCTGTCATGTGTCACCAGCAGTCATTCTCACCAAAATCTAGGACAGAGGCTGAAACATCAGTATCATAGCCTGAATATCCTGGACTCGCCGCTTGGGAGGATAGGCCCGAAACAGCACTGTGTCCAGAACAGCTCTGATGAAAGGGAGCATCTGGGAGGAAGTCAAGTGTGACTTTGGAACGTTTATAGCGAACCCAAGCAAGGGTCCACTGTAGAATAGAGTTGGGAGACAACAGCCTAGGGTGAGACCGCCTTCAAAAGCCAGTCGTCAAGATAGGGGAAGACTGAAATCCCTGATCTCAGCAGATGAGCTGCAATCACCGCCATCACCTTGGTGAACAACTGTGGGGCACTGTTAAGGCCAAAGGGGAGCATGGTGAACTGAAAGTGTTATGTTAAGTTAAGGAAACTTCTACAGTACTCGAATACCCGGGGGGTGGTGCCTTTGGTGCTAGCTCTGTAACACAGAAAGAGAGGAAACTCAATGAGTGTTAAACAGCCATGTGTTCAGGGCTTTCCTGAAGGTTAGCAAGTTCGGCATGGCTATGACATGAATTGGTAGAGCATTCCATGCTTCAGCTGTACAGTTAACAAAGCTTCTACCACCCACAAGAGGATCGATTTACCTGGGAACTACAAAATCTTTGGCTATTGAGGATTGTAATGTCCTTCCTGTGGTGTACTAATTGAAACCATTGTGCAAATAGTAAGAGCCCATTTTGTGCAATGCTTTCAAAACAATGCAGATGGCTTTCTAGGTGATTCTTTGTCTAACTTTTAGACAGTGAAGTCTTCTTGTGGACTCTGAGGCAGAATACAATTTAGGAATCCTCAACAGCAGTTGTGCCGCTGCATTTTGTAAGGTTTACAATTTGTTCAATAAATGCTGCTGCATGTTTAGATAAAGGCCATTGCAGTGGTCTATTTTTGCATGCACAAGAGAGATCACTACCATTTTCTTTAGATCTGGTGGGATGAAAGGAGTTTTTTTTAAATAATCCTTAAATTATAAATGGAGGAGGAGATGACAGAATTAATTTGATCAGCATATGTAGTTTGTTGACAATTAGTACTCCCATATTCCGTGCCTACCGCAAACCACAGGTCTGTGGGCAGGCAGGACAGGGGTATGAAAATAAGTATCCTGCACGTCCAATGCTACCATTCAGTCTCCTGGGTCCAGGGCAGATAGAACTTGAGCCAAAGTAAGCATCTTGAACTTCTCCTTCTTGAGGAAGAGATTGGGGGACCGAAGGGGAAAAACCCTTGCCCTTTTTGGGAACCAGAAAGTAGCAGGAATAGCAACCACAGCCTACTTTTGACACCAGAACTATCCCTATAGCCCCCTGGGCCAAGAGAGCTGTAACTTCCTCGCCGAAAAACGACAGGCAATCCTCCATCACCAGAACCTAGGATGGTGGCATGAATGGAGGGGTAGTCTCAAAGGGGAGGTAGTAGCCCCTTCGGACTATCTGCAAAACAGACCTGTCTCCCATAATGGATTGCAAATTGAAAGAGTGATGGCGAATCCTGCCGCCAACTGGCCCAAGGTGGGGGTGAGTTAAATTAGGAAGGTTTAGAGTCTGCTGCAGGGGAAGGGGGGTGGCGGACTGACCAGACCGTTGGCCATCTGACCCACGAGGTCAGTGGGTCCCACCCCGTTGGCCATGCAGAGGCTGGGTAGCATGCCCGGCACAGAGGCTGGCTGGGAATGGGCGCGGCTGGAGACACCATCCATAGCCACGAAAGATAGACTGGGGAGATGTGGGGCTGCCGCAAGGCCCAAGAACCAGGCCGTAGCCCAAGAATCCTTGAAGCGCTTGAGCGCCAAGTCTGCCTTGTCTCCAAACAGACAGATGTCAATCAAAGGGCATGTCCATCAAAGAAGCTTGGACATACCCTGAAATGACAAACATCCCCAGTCAGTCAGGGCCACTCTTGATGAAACCGCTCTGCCTAGCGAGTCAGTCTAGTCCAGTCTGCATGAATTGTGAACTTTGCTGCATCTCTCCCGTCAGCAACAGCCAGAGAGAGTACATCCACGGCTTACTCTGGGACATGTGGCAGCACTTGCGCAACTGTGTCCCACAGATTGTGGGATTAACTGCCCAAAAGGCCTACAGTGTTCATGGACCGCAATGCAAGGCTGGCCGAAAAAAACATCTTTTTCCCAAGTGAGTACAGTCTTTTGGATTCCCTATCCGGGGGAGCGAAGGGAACGCACACTGGGAGGCAAAGGTTTGGACCACCAAGCTTTCAGGGGTGGGGTGGTTCATAAGAAACTTGGGTCTCTAGGTGCGAGACTATGGCGGCAGGCAATCGTCCTGTTCACAGGAGCCCCCCTGCTGAGTTTGGACCAGGTTCCCAGTAGGACATCAGTGAGGGCCTCATTGAATGGGAGCAGGGATTCTGAGGTGGAAGCTTCCGGTTGCAACACCTCTGTAAACAAATTAGTCTTGAGGGCCACAGAGGGCAGATGAAGGTCCACGTCCTCCACCACCATAGCATAAGAAGCGCCCTCCTCTGTAGCCACGGTACGAGGAGAAAGCATGCCAGTATCTGGAGAAGTATCCAGTCCGCTGGCTTCACCGAAGTCTTCACACCAGTCGATTTCTTCTTGGGGCTGGTATTCTAAAAGGTCCAGCAACCCCTCCCATTCATCACGAAGCCTAGCCTATAGGAAAAGGGTTCAGGATCTGATCGAGGAGGCAAAGCTCCTGCCGGTGATGGACTCCGACACCAATCCGGCTCTGTGTCAGAATTGGCAATTTCAATGGGGATGGAGCCATTCGTAGGTGCAGGCATCAGGACCAGCGTCGGAGAAGACTGAGGTGGTACAACCGGCACCAATCTGGATCTCTGGAAGCCCCTTGGCACCGAAGCTGCCGACACGAAATCTGAAGGGGCCCTCTCTGACTCCGCTGGGCCCAAAGATGCTCCAGTAGGGTCGGTCTGTCCAAAAATGAGGCACATGGCTTTGTAGAACTCTGAGAGTTGAGCAGGGGGAGGCCTAGAGCGCTGACACTTCCTCATCTTGTGGGCCGATGGACGAGGAGAAGTCGAAGAGTACTTGGACTTAGGTTTTTCCTTGTGCCTCGACTTACCTGATCGTCAAGATGACTTTGAGTGGGACGATGTCTGACTCCGCAACCGATCCCAGGACCTTCTTCTCGACTGGTATCTCGAGTTGTGCGGCATTGAGCACAGGGCCGTCATCAGATCCAGGAATCGCTCCCTCAAAGCCTTCAGATGCATGGCCCGGCATTCACAGCACGACTGCAGGCACCAAAGACACACGAGGTGCGGATCCATCACAAACATCGCTCAATGGCAGGACCTGTAGGGCTTGCCTCCTGTCTTTCTAGAGGACATCCTCGACGTACCAGGAGTAAACTCGAAAAGTGCTTAAGAAAAAGTAAAAAAAAGCCAGTCAAAAATCAACTGAGGGTTAGCTCTCTTTGGATCAGCGCTTAGCTGGTGCGGAAGCAAAGAACTGACGCTAGCACGCAGGGGTGGCACCTACATAGGACCCAGTATGTCATATCCTGCGAGGTTACAGGGACGGTATAGATAGGTTCTGCATTTACTTGTACAAAACCATAGAAATTCAGCAGTTATAGTTATTTCAAGTAACTATAACTTGCGTCCTAAGGTAACTATAAATCGAACCTTGACATGCACAGTTTTATTAAAATTTCTACAATTATTTAATTTAATTAGTGTATTATACTATGGCTTTGAATAAATAGGTTCTCTTATGTCTTATTCAACCACAATATAACTATATCGTATTTAGAATGTGTGTGTGCTCCGAACATTACTAGAACATTACAGTTAGATGGTGATGTGGTACTCCGTGTTAACCCCGCTCCACCCCAGGAGGGATGACTGTAGACACATACATGTGTCAGCCAAGTGCACAAACTTCAGTTTCCTTCTGGAGAGTGTGAGCGTCGTTGGACACAAAGCCTACAACCAATTATTCCTGCCAGTGCGCAGATCTCTAATTTGGAACATTTTTAGATTGGAAAGAGTCCATTCCAAAAAACGGGAGGCCAGTAAGGAATCTGCAGTTAAAAAGAGTGTCCGTCAGAGAAAGCATTACTGGAGGTAATTAACTTGTTCTTGAGATTGACACTTCTACACATAGATTTTTCACCTTAATAATATGAAAGTAGTTCCTTCCCCAGCTGTGGGTCTGTGGTAGGACTGAGACCGAAAAGTCCTGCAGGACTAAATTGCTAAATTACAGTTCCAGTCAGATCTGGCTGTAAAAGCAGCAAAGCTTCGTAAACTTGTGCTCTGAAGCCCACTTTGCAGCTTAAGAAATGTCCACAACAGGCACTCTGCCTGTCAACGCAGTGGTTGCAGCCTTGGTCCTGTTGGAATGAACCATCAATTCTTCTGGAGTCTACTTCCTTGCCAATGCGTAGCAGATCTTAATACAGAGGACTATCTACCTGGACTAGGTCCTTTTCTGAACTGACTTGCCTTTCTATACTGAAGAGAGTCCCACAAAGAACTGATTATCCACCCAATGGCCTTTAGTACTACTGATGTAAAAGCGCATGGCTCTTTGGATTCCAAATTAAGGAGTCTCTCCTTTTTTGAGGGGTGAGGCAGACCAAAGGACGTGAGAAGAGTGATGGACTATCTGACGTAAAAGGTAGTCACAGTCTTCGGTAGAATGGTCGCTGTAGTTCTCAGCCCCGGTTTGTCTGGGAAGAAGATGGTGCCAGGTGGCTGGAATGGTAAAACCTGAAGCGCACTCCTGCGACAAGTTGCAGTTATCACGATGAGAAAGACTGTCTTTAGGGTCAGGAGACAGAGGACAGCTGAGCAGTGTCTCAAATGGGTTGCACAAAGGAAAAGTAAGGATCAAATTAAGGTCCCACTGTGGCATCACAGAGGGTTGGGAGGAAACATGTGGCTTGAGCCTTTGAAAACTCTCATCACAACAATTGATTTGACGGACAGTTAGACCTTTAAATACAAAAAAGCAGACAGGGGTGACAGATAACTTTTAACTGTGCCC
This sequence comes from Pleurodeles waltl, assembly GCF_031143425.1. Classification (NCBI taxonomy): domain Eukaryota; kingdom Metazoa; phylum Chordata; class Amphibia; order Caudata; family Salamandridae; genus Pleurodeles; species Pleurodeles waltl. Next base: position 877,231,309 of record NC_090450.1, read on the forward strand.
ACTGCAAGTCCTTGCTGGGCCAAAGACAAAGCAAACAGCAAAAAATCCAAAAGTTTGGACTGGATTTGACTCACAATATGGATGCCATACTAGGTCACAAATTTCTCCCAGAGTCCAGGGTACACAAACTTTGTAGAAAGACACCTGGCCGCAAGGCTGACATTCACTACTTTGGGAGGGAGATCACATGTAGTCAACTGCTGCTGCTGAATCTCCAGACATAGAACTGTATACTGCGCAGGCCGGGTGCAAGACTCTGCACTGCTGCTGTGACAGAAGACCCTCTTGACGCAGCTGCTTGATCGGAGACAGATGCTCATGACCAGAATTTCAAGATAAAACACACTTGTGGCCAAATTCTCAGCCACTATGATAACTTGAGCCCTGTCATTCCTGGTCTTTTTCTGAACTCTGGGCAGGAGAGGTAGCAGTGGGAAGACATACAAGAGTCCTATGTTCAATTCTAGATGGAATGAGTCTCCAAGCAAGAGTCTTCTTGTTAACTCCAGTGCGCAAATATGTGGACACTGCACACTCTCTGTGGTGGCGAAGAAGTTAAGCCAGGGTTCTCCCCATTGCTGGAAGGCAGCCTGCTTTAACCTCTGGATGCAACTGACAGTTGTGATCCACTTGGCGTCGTCGGCTATGTTTATCTACCCTGGAATTTGAAGATCTCGCCTGGTGGAGTACAATCAGGGAAATGCCCTGATTATTCAGCCAGTTTCAGAGGCACAGGCCCTCCAGACACAGGGCCCGGACCCCACTCGGACCTGTTTGCTGCAATACCACTTGGCAGTGGTGTTGTCCTTGAGGACCTGAACCAGCATCCCCTTTCTGGATGGCAGGAAGGCTTTCAACACTAAGTGAATGACCTGCAACTCCAACAAGTTACTGTGGAGATGGGTCTCTACAGAAGACCAGTCATCCGATATCCATCTTTCCCACATGACCTCCTCAACACAACAGTGATACTTCTATCACCATTGTCCACTTTGGGGCTAGGGAGAGAGGGTCTGTTACTCGTCCAGCTGTGGTCAAGTAGTCACCACTCTTGGTCTTTTGCAGTCTCCTCCAACACCTGGATGGAATCTGACAAGTTCCCTCTATGCTGGGTCCATTGAGACTTCAGATTCCACTGCAAAGTCCATATATGCCATCGGGCATGGTCCAGGAATATGATGCAGGAGGCCAGTAGCCCAAGAAGCCTCGGATCCACCCTCACTGAGACCCAGGTGTGAGGCTGAAACAGCAGGATCATTGTCTAGACTCATTTATCTAGAGGAAAGGCCTAAAAATGCACAATAACCAGGATGGTTACAATGAAAGGGAGCCTCTGTGGAGGAGCCAGGTGTGACTTCAGCACATTGACTGTGAACCCAAATAATGTTAGGAGGTGAGCTGTCAGCTGGTGGTGGTCCACGACTATGGCAAGCCCATCTTCAACAGCCAGTCACAGAGGTAGGGGAAGACTTGTACTACTCAACTCCAATGCTGTGACCACTGACATCACTTTTGTGAATACCCGAGGGGCACTGATGACGCCTGGAGAGCATGGCAAACTAAAAAGGCATGTGATCGATCTTAAAACGCAGATAGCTCCTTTGGGCCTGCAGGACCGGAGCACTGAAACAGGCATCCTGCAGCTCCAATGCTCAGTCTGGTCTCCTAGATCAAGAGCAGATAGAACCCGGGCCAGTGAGAACATCCCGAATGAATCCTTCTTCATATAGAAATGGAGAAAATGGAAATCTAAAATAGGACAAAGGCCTCTGTCCCTTTTTGGCATTAGAAAATTAAGGAAGTAACTCCTAATTCTGATCTCTGAGGCTGGGACTCTTACCGAGAATCCTTTTGCCATAAAGCAAAATTGACAAATGTTCCTCCGAAAGCAGCTTCAATGTAGGTGGAAGAGACATAGTGATGGAAAGGAATGGAAGGGTGTAGCCTTGTTGGACTATCTGCAGGACTGACCATTCGGATGTTATGACCTGTCAACCATGGAGTAAATCACGGACTCTGCTCCCCACAGGGCGGTCATATGTCCTTGTTGTGAGGTTACTTTAGCTATTATACCAGCACGTTATTTTAACTTAGGCCTGCAGCTTGTGCTCTTTCACTCTGAGAGATGCATTTTTAATCTTCTTCCTATTTTAGCAAAAGCTTTATTTTAGTGGCGATGTTTTTATTATTTTATCAGCTTGTCCTTTTGCAAAGAATTATGTTATTCTTTTCTCTGCACAACTGTCAACATCAGGGCAGTGCGTGCTCTACGGGCGACAAAAATGCAAAAACCCAGTCTGTATGCAAGAGCATAATTCATGCATTGTGTTTATATGCAGTTTGTTAACCTTCTGCATTGCAGAGTTTTACCTTCAAACCACTATTAATGATGTTTGCAAATAATGTTCATTTGCAAGGTATTGCTGCAGGCTTACAGAGTATATCAGGGTGTGGTCCCTTTCTAGGACCTTCTAGAAGCTTTCCCTGCAGCATGACTGGGTGTGGTTTGTGGGCTGGGCCAGACTCTATATAAGGGAGCCAGCCCAGCTCCACGTGCTCACTATTCAGAGGTCCCGGTGCAGAGCAGCAGCATTTTCCTGAGCTCCTGTTCCGAAGGCCTACCTTGACGTTCCAGGCCTGCCCCGCATTCTCTTGGTGATCCTTGAGCAGGGTGGTAAGACGGAGGTCGGGCTGGGCCCCGTCCCATGTTCTAAAAGACTCTTGAGTTTCAGATCGCTGACAGAGTGCGCGATCACTTCATGGCATTTGCATATACTTGTTGGAGTCGGCAGTGTGCGCGATTCATTTCCCGCGTTTAAACCTTGATGTTCAGATCGCTAACAGAGGGCGCAATCAATTCATGGCATTTGCATATACTTGTTGGAATTGGCAGTGTGCGCGATTCATTTTCTGCATTTAAACCTTGATGTTCAGATCGCTAACAGAGGGCACGATTATTTCATGGCATTTGCATATACTTGTTGGAATCGGCAGTGTGCACAATTCATTTCCTGCATTTAAACCTTGATGTTCAGATCGTTAACAGAGTGTGCAATCATTTCTGGCAATCAAAACTTTGATGTGTAGTGTTTCTTGAAGTGCACACATTTATCCAGGGCCTTTTTGATTTTCTGCAAAGATGCTAAATTCTAGATGTTACATTCTTTGTGCATATTAAGTCCCTAGTACAATTGCTATCGTTTTCCAGGGAATGTTTCCGATTGCTTTTTGTCCTCATGTAAAGATGCAATGTTTGTTCTGAAACAGTATTCTAGAAGGTGCTTGTATTTCTAGACTGTATGTGATATTTCACGAAAAGCTCATATGAAACATTGCATTAATCATTCTTGATTTGTTCCAGGTACTCAGAGTTCTTTGAGGTCTAGTTAAAGTCACTTCTTAGAATACCCATGGTTATAGTAAGACAATGCTTAGGACCATAGTCTAGTGAAAGTCAATGTGATTATATTATGATATTGTGTTGTTTAACCTTTTGCTTCCAACAGGTCTCCTTCCCAGCTGTTCCCTTCCTAATCCCCTTTTCCCCACTTGGACTCTCTTAGGCTCTGTGATATTTCTATCAGAGTTTTGGAGCTGTCTTGTGGTGGACATGTTGGGAGCGTGCACAGGCCCCGAGGATCTGGTTTCCCTGACAACAACATTTTCATTCTGTGCTTCTTTGAAGACTGAACATGATAAGTTACGAGTTATTGCTGGCACAAAGCGTTCATCATGTCCCAAACTCTCATACACAGAAATGTACATGTTATCACGTTAGGGCAGTTGTCTCAGAACACCAGATGTTTTATTATAAAACACTTCACTGCCACCTACACAACAGAGGGGAATTCCACCCAGTTGCCATTGCATACTGCATGTCGCCTTTGCAGTTTCTGCTGACACCTGACGTCTCCTCTCCCTCTATGTGGGAGGATTCTCAGTAGACGGGATGGGTTTCTTCGAGGGAGATCTGATGGGCAGATTAGGGCTTATACTGCCATGCTCTTGTATAGCATCTTAGTTCTGCAGGTTGGGATTCTAGAACCATTGTTGTGACACTATGGTGGGACTTTTCCTGTTTCACTTTCCTTGTCCCTGCCTTGCTTTTATTATGGTTTCCTATGTTTCACTTTCCTTGTCCCTGCCTTGCTTTTATTATGTTTTATCATCCTTGCTATCACAATACATGCTTATTTTTTTTTTTTAACGTAGAATGCAGTTGATTCCATATAACGTATTGGTCCTAGTCCTGTTTCTGTTTTGTCTCTGTATATGTGAGACATATGTGACTGAGAGAAAGGGGTAAGATCTGTTTTACCAGGATTTCCCTGAGAAATCCAGATGTCATGTGAAGGGCTGTCACAAATCACCTTTTATTCGTGGGTGCTGGTGAGGTTCTGCTAGCTGGTCGGAAGGGTTAGGCCAACAGCTATGACACGGTCCAGGATCCGGACCAGTCCCCCAGGCTCCATCATGCTGCTGCCCAAATCCAGCAGTCTCGTTTCACAATGAGAGTCTCTACGGCATGGCACCTTCAACATTGGTTAGGCACTGAATTAAGGCTCTCTTAAGTTTCTCCTTCTCACTACATGCTAAAGACACCCCTTATATGGAGATATCCATGGTAGTAGGGATATCCTCCTCAGCTAAGATAGGCAGCAACTATTTTCCGCTGTAGGTTGGTCAAGTTTGAACCTTTAAAAGGATTAAATCCCCAGTTGGTGTTCCTATCTCCGAACCATACAATATTGAAATATGGCAGAACCCCATCTGATTGTAATCACAGCAAACATGACGTTCCCCTCACAAATCATTTGATAAATAATTGCCTCACAGAGGAGGGAGGAGCAATTACATTTGTAGTTGAGGCAAAACCAGCATATAGAACTGACATTTTTTAGTCTGTGGTCACTTTTCCAGCAGTGTATAGGAACACGCACACCTCTCATCATTACACTTCTATTAACACACCCACACAATACAGAGCATATGCATACTTAAAAAAAACCCTATCATATTAAGAACACCAAAATTGGCTTGAAGGCACCCTACCACACATTGTACAAAATGTTAGAATAGGCCCTTTAAGTACTGAAGGTCCTACATGGCCACATATACACAACACCCTAATGCTTACACCATGGCGGTAGCGGAAATGCACCACCTTTATAATGATTTAGTACAAGTATAAAGATGCTTAATACAATTTGTGATGCAAACATTGAAATACTGCCCCAGAGAGGACTGCTCCAGCGCAACCACATATGGTCACAGCAGGCATTAATACTACAACAGTGCATTAGATCATGGGTAAGGTACCCACCAAACATGAAGAAATTACATTTTGGTTAGCACAAAAAATAAGCACTTTGGAAGCAGTGTTTCCCCATACGGAACCCTGGGCAGGAGAGGTAGCAGTAACATAGAATTCTCACAATGCGCTTACATTCGGGATGGTTCCCTCAGTGGACAACTGCACTACATGGAGTGTAGTGTTTGCTGCACTCTACAATACTGCAGAGAGTACACCGACACTTGCGAATCTTCCCGAAGTGTTGAAACAAATTCAAGATGAATACGGGGCTGCCCCAGCCCTAGACATGAGGATGTAATTAATGGGAAACCTTGCCATGGTATCTTCAATAATATTAAGTAACCTTAAAGGGGAAGTAGTAGCTCTGGCAGTCCGCATGTGGCTCCGGGATATTCCTGTACAGGATCAAGAGTGCGAGCTGCCAAAGATTACTGCAAGACCTATTGTAGTACAGGTCGGGATACTTTGGGAGCCAGACCGAGTAAGCCACAACTACAAGGTAAATCCAATAAGGATTCTACCAAGCAAGCAATGGCGGGTTCTAACAAATTCTGGGACAAAAAAAAAACAAAATAAAGATAATGTAAAACAGAAAGGAGAATCTGTGTCCGGAGACCTCTGAGAAACGATACAATTTAAGAAATAGAGATAGTTTGAAAACTCCCTATAGATATCAATATATTAATAAACGCCAACCTCGTTCCTTCCAGGATTCACCGAAGAAATGCAGTGTGAGAGATGAGCGTTCCGAACAACTAAACAAGTACGTAAAAGTGTTGTGTAGCCATTTTAGTTATAGCTCCATGCATGTTATTTTAACACACTAGGCCTGCAGCTGTGCACTTTAAACTAGATGAACGAGTTACTTACCTTCGGTAACGACTTTTCTGGTGGATACATTAGCTACCTGTGGATTCCTCACCTCATGAATACTCCCATGGCGCCAGCATTCAACGGAAATCTTCTTACTAGTCTCTGCACGTCGACGAGGACGTCACTGTCGCCCACGCGACGCCGTCTGACGTCATACAGGCAATAAGAGGTCCTCGACGACGTGCGGACGTCAGTACCAATCATTTTTTACGTGCATGAGAACAACCAGGCAATGCAATGAAAGAGCAAGGCAACATCCATTATATTGTAAAAATACACCACATTGTATGAATAACTGTAAATCTATTTATGTACATATATATATATATATATAAAACTCTCTCTTTTAAAATATATATACACACACCAAGTATATACACAAAGATATATACATATATATATATATAAATATATTATATATACATCTATTGCACCCTCAAAGACCAAGAGGAGCGCACTCAAGGATTACTTGGTAAGACCAGAAAGGCAACGGGGAGGCGGGTGGGACCGTGAGGAATCCACAGGTAGCTAATGTATCCACCAGAAAAGTCGTTACCGAAGGTAAGTAACTCGTTCTTCTGATGGATACAACTACCTGTGGATTCCTCACCTCATGAATAGAGTCCCAAAGCAGTACCACGCCCGGCGGTGGGTGCCTAAATGGTCAAACCAAGAAATCCTGCAGCACTGACCGTGCAAAATGGCCGTCCCTTCTAACCTCAGAATCCAAACAGTAATGTTTTGCAAAAGTGTGAAGGGACGACCAAGTTGCGGCCTTGCAGATGTCGACCACAGGAACACCTCTGGCCAAGGCCGAAGTGGCCGACTTAGCTCTGGTGGAATGAGCTCTAATGCCCTCAGGAGGATCATTCTTTGCCAAAGAGTAACAGATTATAATGCAAAGAACAACCCACCTGGATAGTGTTCTCTTGTGGACTGCCTTTCCTCTCCTCTTGCCCACGTATCCAATAAACAGCTGATCCTCCAGCCTGAAATCCTTTGTTCTATCGATAAAGAAGCTCAACGCTCTCTTTGGGTCTAGACGGTGCAGTCTTTCTTCCTCTTTGGAAGGATGAGGCGGAGGATAGAACGTGGACAAAGTAATTGCCTGAGCCAAATGGAAGGGTGAAACAACCTTCGGGAGGAAAGCAGCCTTGGTCCTCAACACCACCTTATCCCCATAAAAAGTTGTATAAGGGGGTTTTACTGATAAGGCCTGCAACTCACTCACTCTCCTTGCTGATGTTATAGCTATCAGGAAGACTGTTTTTAAAACCAAATACCTCAAGGGGCAAGAATACATAGGTTCAAAAGGGGACCCCATAAGGAAAGTCAGGACTAAGGACAAATCCCATTGCGGCATAACGAATGGCTTTGGAGGATATTGATTTAGAAGACCTTTCAAGAATCTGATAACAATAGGGGATTTAAATAAAGATGGTTGGTCTGGAAGACATAAGAAGGCTGACAAGGCCGATAAATAACCTTTAATGGTAGCCACTGCACAACCTTTCTGCGCCAGAGATAGAGCAAAAGACAAAACGTCCGATAGATGAGCATGCAAAGGATCAATCTGCCTCTCTCCACACCACGCAACAAATTTAGACCACCTATTAGCGTAGATAGATTTAGTGGAGTGTCGCCTCGCCGCTAATATAACATCCACTACCTCAGGCGGGAGAGAGAAGGAACTCAGGTTGCCCCGTTCAATCTCCAGGCATGTAGGTGCAGACTCTGGAGGTTGGGGTGTAGAACCTGCCCCTGCGACTGCGAGAGGAGGTCTGCCCTGAAAGGGAGACGGAGCGGCGGGCACATTGAGAGTTGGAGAAGGTCAGAGTACCACACCCTCCTTGGCCAATCCGGAGCTATTAAGATTACTAGAGCCCGGTCTTGGCGAATCTTCCTCAATACTCGAGGAATCAAGGGTATGGGAGGAAACGCGTAAATCAACTGGCCGCACCAGGTCATTTGAAACGCGTCCCCCAACGCTTCCTGCATCGGATACTGAAGGCTGCAGAACAACGGACAATGCGCGTTCTCTCGAGTGGCGAACAGATCTACCCGAGGAAACCCCCACCTCTGGAAGATTAAACGGACTTGATCTGGATGGAGACGCCACTCGTGGTCTGCCGAGAAGTGGCGACTGAGACTGTCCGCACGCACGTTCAAAACTCCGGCCAGATGGTTTGCTATCAAGCAAATCCGATGGTCCTTTGCCCAGGACCATAGTCGAAGAGCTTCTCTGCAGAGAAGGTACGACCCCACTCCTCCCTGCTTGTTTATGTACCACATCGTGGTAGTATTGTCCGTTAGGACCTGTACCGACTGACCACGAAGGGAAGGGAGGAAGGCCTTGAGAGCCAGACGTACAGCCCGTAATTCTAACAGATTGATGTGAAAAATCTGTTCCTCTGGAGACCAAAGACCTTTGATCTCCAGATCCCCCAGATGAGCTCCCCACCCTAGAGTGGAAGCATCCGTTATGACTGTGGCCACTGGTGGCGACTGCTGGAACGGCTTTCCTTGCGAAAGATTGTTGCTTACAATCCACCACTTCAAATCCACAGCAGCATCTCTGGAGATCTTGACAGTACCCTCTAGATCCCCTCTGTGTTGAGACCACTGCCTTCGGAGGCACCACTGAAGAGCCCTCATGTGCCAGCGAGCATGCGTGACCAACAGAATGCAGGAGGCAAAAAGACCAAGCAGACGAAGGACCTTGAGGACTGGAACTACCGCTCCATTTCGAAACATTGGAACCAAATCCTGAATATCTTGAATCCGCTGAGGCGGAGGAAAGGCCCGACCCAATGTTGTATCCAGTACTGCCCCTATGAACAGGAGGCGCTGAGAGGGCTCTAGGTGAGATTTGGGCTCGTTCACCGAAAAACCCAGGTCGAACAACAACTGGGTTGTTGACTGCAGATGACGCAACACAAGCTCCGGGGACTTGGCTTTGATCAACCAGTCGTCCAAGTAAGGGAATACTGCTATCCCCTTCCTTCTGAGCTCTGCCGCAACCACCGACATCACCTTCGTGAAGACTCGAGGTGCTGAAGTAAGACCAAACGGAAGGACCGCAAACTGATAGTGTTGCGATCCCACCACAAACCGGAGATACTTCCTGTGTGACTTGAGTATCGGGATATGAAAGTAAGCATCCTGCAAGTCGACAGACACCATCCAGTCTTCCATGTTCAACGCCAAAAGCACCTGTGCTAGGGTCAGCATCTTGAACTTTTCCTGCTTGAGGAACCAATTCAAGATCCTCAGGTCCAGAATTGGTCTCAAACGACCATCCTTCTTGGGAATCAGGAAATACCTTGAGTAAACTCCTTGACCCCTTTCCTGCTCCGGGACCAACTCCACCGCGCCCTTTAAAAGGAGGACTTCTACCTCCTGTTCTAGCAACAGGAGGTGTTCTTGTGAACAATACGAAGGGCGGGGCGGGATGAGGGGCGGAAACTCCCGAAAAGGAAGGGTGTAGCCTTTTCCCACAACACTGAGAACCCAATTGTCCGACGTAACAGTCTCCCATTTGGTGAGAAAATGCTGTAATCTTCCCCCTACAGGAGAGGCGTGAGTTGGAAATGGTGGAAGCCTAAGGCTGCTTCCCCTGCTGCACCCCGCCAGAGGATGAGGAAGAGGCAGAGTGCTGCTGAGAGGCTCCTCTGGTGCGGACCCTACCTCTCCCCCTAAAAGATCTATAGGGATGGGAAGAGGCAGGTTGCTGATATCTTCCCCGAAAGGAAGAGGAGGAAGAGCCACGCCCAAATCCACGAAACCTCCTGAAAAATCTGGAAGAGGCCGTGGAAGAAGGAGCTTGGAGCCCTAACGACTTAGCCGTGGCCCTGCTTTCCTTAAAACGTTCCAAGGCCGAATCAGCCTTAGCCCCAAACAGTTTGTCCCCATCAAACGGGAGATCCAACAATGTGGACTGTACATCTGCCGAAAAGCCCGAATTACGGAGCCAGGCCTGTCTCCTTGCCACCACAGTTGTGCCCATTGCTCTGGCTACCGAGTCGGTGGTATCCAGTCCCGTCTGGATAATTTGGGTCGCAGCAGCCTGGGCATTTGAGACAAGATCCAAAAGACCCTGGGGAAGCTCTGTAAACGAAGAGGAGATGTCATCCATCAGAGCATGAATATACCTCCCCAGGATACAGGTTGCATTGGTGACTTTTAACGCCAGACTGCAGGACGAAAAAATCTTCTTCGACTGAGCCTCTAGCTTCTTTGAATCTCTGTCCCCAGGCACTGTCGGAAAAAAACCAGGCGCTGACTTGGACGAACAGGAGGCCTGCACCACCAAGCTCTCCGGCGTAGGGTGCCTGGACAGAAAACCAGGGTCAGTTGGAGCCGCCCGATACCTCCTGGCCGCGGCTCTGTGAACTGCTGGGGAAGATGCCGGCCTCTTCCACACCTCTAAAACCGGATCCAGCAGAGCGTCATTAAAAGGTAACAGAGGCTCCGCCGCGGCTGAGGCCGGATGTAACACCTCTGTCAAAAGGTTTTGTTTCGCCTCCACCACCGGCAAAAGCAGGTCCAAAAAACTAGCTGCCTTCCGTACCACTGCATGAAAGGAAGCAGCCTCCTCAGTATATTCCCCCGGGGACGAAAGGTCCCACTCAGGGGAAGTGTCCAGCCCACTGGCCGACTCCAGTCCACGCAGCCCATCACCCGAGTCCTCTAGCTCTCCTTCCTCTAGGGCTCGTTGGTACTCCTGCTCTTCTAGTACCCGGAGAGCACGTCTCCTTGAATGCAGTCGTTGCTCAATCCGCGGAGTCGACAATGCCTCCGCCGAAGTCGGAGATCGGCGCCGATCTTCCGAAGCCACCGACGCCGCATCCGGCGCCACAGGTAACTTCGGCGCCGACTGAAGAGCAGTTGAAACGGATGGACCCACCGGAGTCACAGGCCGAAATCTCGACGTCGACGGGATGGAAATCCCTGGGGCCAATCCTTCCAAAGCCACCGGAGCGGCCACCGGCGCCGACACTGGCGCCGAGCCCACGTTCCCAAACGGGAGAAAGGGCATAAAGGGTGCCGGCCGAAGAGGCGCAGGATCACCCAAAGAAAAGGCCAAAGGCCCAGCCGGAGCACCCCCTGGAGCCATCTGTTGGAAGATGGCATACATCGCATTCAAGAATGCGGAACTATCGGCTCCAGGGGTGGGAAAAGCCGGATACTGGGGTGTCTGTCTCGGAGGCGACCCCGACGCCGGCCTCGGCGTCTGCGCCGGAGAAAACACTTGAGGCTCCAACACCTCAATCACCGACGCCTGTCCAGGTGAAGTTGGAGACGCCGGAGAAGGCAACGGCGTCGAAGGATGCGGCGTAACCGTGGGGCTGACCTCCCATGTTCTTCGGCGCCGATCCGGAGACCTGGAACGAGCCTCCCTTGAATGACGCCGAGATTCTCTACGGCGCCGGGAGTCTCGATGACGCCGATGTCTTGGAGAAGACTTCTTGTGATGCTTCTCCTTTGACTTGGCCATAAACAGCTTCGCCTCACGTTCTTTAAGAGCCTTTGGATTCATGTGCTGACATGAATCACAAGTCGAGACGTCGTGGTCGGAGCTCAAACACCAAAGGCAATCGGAATGAGGATCCGTCACCGACATCTTGCCTCCACACTCACGACAAGGCTTAAATCCAGACTTTCTCTGCGACATTATTTCCACAGCGAAAGACTACGCAGCAAGATATACACTGTAACCGCAAGAGTAACAGTTGCTCCCTCGAAGATAACCGTTTCGAATGCACGGAAAAAAGGGAACTGACGTCCGCACGTCGTCGAGGACCTCTTATTGCCTGTATGACGTCAGACGGCGTCGCGTGGGCGACAGTGACGTCCTCGTCGACGTGCAGAGACTAGTAAGAAGATTTCCGTCGAATGCTGGCGCCATGGGAGTATTCATGAGGTGAGGAATCCACAGGTAGTTGTATCCATCAGAAATGTTTTATTCAGCTTTGTTTATTATTTTAACAATGGCCACATTTGATCTTGTTTTATTTCTCTCTATTGAGCTGTTCTTTTCCTAGGCCAGCACTGTGTTCCTACAAAAGACATTTCTTTCACTCAGTGCTTTCTCAAGGCTGCAGTAAGATAGGTTGCCAGTAAAACGTGGTAAAGCTTTGTCTCTGGTATTCATAGAAACATACACATTCTTACGTAGGGACATTTTTCTCAGAACATCAGCTGTTTTATTATAAAAACACTTCCCTGTCCCATACACATTAGAGGGATATTCCAGCCAGATGACCACGACTGTATGCTGATTGCTGAATGCTTCACTACAGCTGCGTATGCAGACTTCAGACCTTTGCTCAGGTATGGGGGGTAATGTCTTCCTAGGGTAACCTGAAGGGCAGAACTAGAGCTTAACATGCTGTGCTCTAATATAGCCTAGATAGGAATTAGTCTATCGACTCTAGTGACAATATGGTAGCGTTATTTCAATGCTTTACTCTCCTTGTCACACTTTTAATCCTGTCAAGCTTTGTTGTCCTGGTTATTGCAGTACATGCTTTATTATCTAAGATGCAGTTGCTTCATTAAAATCTTATTGAAACTGATAGTGCCTCTAAATGTCCTTGTATATGTGAGACTAATGTAACTTAGAGAAACTGAAGCGATCTGAGCGACCTGAGGAGTCAATTGTGTCATGCGCTCGGCTGCTCAATCATCCCTGCTCTTGAGAAGACTTTATTACTTTCGGAATGGACTACGAATTCGACTGCATTTACCATGATGCATTGGGGTTGGACTTTGTTGCTGGAGTGTAGGCAGTGTGCTCCCTTTCTTTGTAATTTTGTCTTTGGACGGCTCCCTTGAGCCACGGCTGACGAGCCTTGGGAGGCACCTGTGCGCCATGAGAGGTACATAAACCTGAGAAAACATTTGGCGGCATTTCAAGCAAGCCCCTATACCATGCTGCTCCCTGCTGATGATGGGCTAAACCCAGAAACACGTGTACAGGGATAAACAGCACTTGCTGCGCCTACAGAGGTAAAAGACTTTATTACTTTCGGAATGGACTACGAATTCGACTGCATTTACCATGATGCATTGGGGTTGGACTTTGTTGCTGGAGTGTAGGCAGTGTGCTCCCTTTCTTTGTAATTTTGTCTGTGCTCTAATATAGCCTAGATAGGAATTAGTCTATCGACTCTAGTGACAATATGGTAGCGTTATTTCTATGCTTTACTCTCCTTGTCACACTTTTAATCCGGTCAAGCTTTGTTGTCCTGGTTATTGCAGTACATGCTTTATTATCTAAGATGCAGTTGCTTCATTAAAATCTTATTGAAACTGATAGTGCCTCTAAATGTCCTTGTATATATGAGACTAATGTAACTGAGAGAAACTGAAGCGATCTGAGCGACCTGAGGAGTCAATTGTGTCATGCGCTCGGCTGCTCAATCATCCCTGCTCTTGAGAAGAGATGAGTCACTGCTAGTTAGCCGGAGCATAACCCGGATTAGGCCGACAGGTGTCACCTGCTGTGGGTTAGACTTAGTCCCCCCACACTGCAAGCGATTCTGCCTCTCAAATCCAGTAGTCTCATTAGAATAATGAGAGCCTATGTGACAAAACCAAGAAAAGATTCACAGCGCTTGGCTGAAACTTCCATAAAAAAGGAAGAGAAACCTCACCAACAGAAAGCATAGTTTAAAAAAGAAAAAAGTGGTACCTATTTCGGCCCAAAATGCCACACTTGTTGAGAACTTTAATGAAGAACAGGAAGTGGGCACGGAATGTAGTAAAACCCACCCTGGAAAAGATTCCCAGGAGGGCTTTTGTCACTGCAGGGGTTGTAGTGGTCCTAAGAGGAATGGCTTCTGGGTACCTGGTGGCATGGTCCACCACCACCAGTATAAACCTGTTCCCAGAGGCTGTTGGAGGGTCCAGGGGGCCAACAATATCCACCCTAATCCTCTCAAAGGGTACCCCAACCACTGGTAGTGGGATTAAGGGGGCATCTGGAGTGCCACCTGTCTTGCCACTGGCTTGAAAGGTCACCCAGACGCAACCAAAGTCCTTGGTGTCTTCACACATGTGGGGCCATTGAAAGTGAGGGACAAGTATGTCACAAGTCTTGCTTTGCCCCAAATGGCCTGCAAGAGGAATGTCATGGGATAAGGTTAACAGGAACTCTCTAAATTTCAGAGAAATGACTAACCTCCTGGTGGCACCAGGTTTGTGGTCCCTTGCCTCAGAATAAAGGAGGCTGTTGTCCCAGTAGACCATGTGGGGTCCACTGACATCCCCTGCTTTCTGAGCAGCAGCTTGCTGCCTCAGAAGTTCCGGAGTGGGACAGGATTGCTGGTCCAAACGAAGTTCCTCCCTAGTGGGCCCCCTGCATATAAGAGCTCAGCTGTATCAGCTTTAAGCCCCTCTGGTGTAGGTTCCACCCAAGGTGTAGGTTCCTCTACCTCAGGAGTGGAATCCTCACTGGAGGTTTGAATGGTGGTACATTTTTACCCTGCCTGTCTCTCTTTTCAGTCGCCTCCTGGGCCATTGTTCCAGGCTCCAGTGCTCCTTGCTCCCTTTGCTTTTTAGCCTGTGCTCTGGCCAGGGCACAGATATGCCCAACATTGCTGCATGGGCTTCAAACTCTACCTCAGCCCAAGCTGAAGTCTCCAAGTCATTACCCAATAGACACTCTACATGTAGCTCAAAGGACACTAACACTTTTGTTGGGCCAGTAACCCCCTCCCCTAAGCTAAAGTCAACACCTGCCATGGGGTGGCACTGAGTGATGTTATGAGCATCAGTCACTTCGTACATGTGACCAATAAGGTGTTGTTCAAGTGACAACAGTTTTTCAGTCACTATTGTGACCCTGCCA
Organism: Pleurodeles waltl; assembly: GCF_031143425.1. Lineage (NCBI taxonomy): Eukaryota > Metazoa > Chordata > Amphibia > Caudata > Salamandridae > Pleurodeles > Pleurodeles waltl. Next base: position 877,246,350 of record NC_090450.1, read on the forward strand.
CCTGTGTCTCTGTAGGCCTCAGCCTCAACACCATTTATCAAGGGATGCTGCCTGTACTTATCCATATTAAGGGGACAAGCAGCTAGGGTGGTAAGGTCAATGCCACCCTCAGAGACCAAAACAGCATCTGTGGTCTCTCTGACTAGCCCATAGTCCACTATAGTCCCCATGGTGAGTCCAGCTACACCTTTGGACTGAATCCTGCTTTCACTGTTGTTGCTACTGCTAGGGCCACTAGGGGTAGACGTGGTAATAGTGGTGTTAGCAGGCTTGGTGCTCTTTTTAGGACAGGTGCTGTCACCTGCTCTATGGCCTTTCTGTTTACATATGTAGCACCAAGGTTTATTGTAGGAAGAGGAAGAGGACTTAGACCCAAGAAGAGTTTTGTGGGCCTGATGAAGACTCATTTTCTTTATGCTTGTCCCCACCCCTGTCCTGATTCTTGGTAGAATCCATCTTCTTGTGGTCGCCCACTGTGGGAGCTTTCCTACCCTCCCTGGTGCTGACCCATTTGTCTGCCTTCCTTCACTATTCTTGGGGAGAGGTCAGATCAGAGTCCACTAGGTACTGATGCAGCTGAACAGAAATGCAATTGTTAAGAATATGTTCTCTCAAAATAGGATTGTACAAGCCCAGATAGTCACTTACTTTGCTTCCATGCAACCAGACTTCCAGAGCTTTAACAGGGCAATCCACAAAATCTATCCAATCCTGGGATGACTTCTTTCTAGTCTCCCCGAACTTGATTCTATATTGTTCAGTGGTTAGCCCAAATCAGTCTAAGAGTACATTCTTTAATGTCTGGTAATCATCTGCATCCTCCTCTCTGACAGTGAGAAGATTGCCTCTGCCAGAGGAGAGCCACAAGATTGCTGCCCACTGTCTTTGAGGGACCCTCTGCACTTTCCAGGCCCTCTCCAAGGCAGTAACCCACTTGTGGATATCATCTCCTACCTTGTAAGGTTAGACTATCTTACTTCTGGTTCCGAGAGTCCTCGGAGTCCTCCCTGATTTCCCTAAAGTTACTGTTGCTGCCACCAGGGGAAGCTAGCCCTAAGCTCTGGCTTTCCCTCTCCACTGCCAGAGCCTCCTTTCCTAGAGCTAACTGCTGCTGCTGCAACCTCAGTTTGGCCTGATCTAATTTCAGTCAGTGGAACTCCCTATCTAGGGACTCCCCCCGAACTAGAGTGGTCTGCCTCATTGAAGGTCCTTGAGACAAAGGTGTGGACAGGTGAGGAGGATCTCTCCCTCCTTCTGGAGACCCTCTGTAGCAACCATCTAGGAGTAAAAATGGGTCTTCTTGAGTGACTCCCCTTTTCACTACCTGCAGCGCTCCTAACAGGGCTATGGGGTTCCCCAGTTTCTTCTTGACCCTCCTCAGGGTTTAAGTCTACCCTAACTAAGACTGGAGCGTGAGTCTCTACTTACTCCTCTCCCTGGCTGCCTGAGTTTTCCTGGTCAACTTGGAGTAGTAATCCCAGAAGTAGATTCTTGTTGGGGATTCTCCCGGTCTTCAGCTTCCTGGAAGCACACATCTTCCTCAACTCCTGAAAAGTGCAGCTCCCATACTGAAAGTCTGGGACCTGAGTTGTGTTTTCCACTGAAGACATTCTTCCTAGAGTAGTGTGGGTGCACCGACCTACTCTAAGTAACTAGACTCCCTAACAGTTTGGAGAAAGGGCTATTCCAGACCCCCGACTTACGAAAACTAGGATACTAGTAATCCTAATTGCTAAGTGCAGTGTGCCCTAAAGACTAAAGCTTTCTTGTGAAACGGCACCAGTGACAAAAGTGGTAAGGCAATTGCAAGTGCCTTATCCAACCACTGCACCACCAATGTAGGAAACTGGCCTGGTGTATGGTAGACACCTATGTTTTTGACACCTTATACCAAGCCCAGGCAACCCCTATTAGTGAATGTAGGCAGTGTCTAGGAAGCCAGGGCTCTCTAGAGGTAGCTGTGGATGAACAGCCAAGACTTATCTAGGAGACATGAAAAGCTTATGCAATACCACAATAGTCTCACAGTAACTTATCACACATGAAAGGTACCACACAGTGTTACAAAAATAAAGGTACTTTCTTATAGTAACACCACACTAGATTACTTATAGACAGTCCCCCAACTGGAGGTAAGTACACACTGTATATATACAAAGTAATAATTAGGAATTGGCACAAGAAACAACAAGCATTGGCAAGAATTAGTGAAAAATAGTTAGGGCCCAAGGGGAGGGCCAATCCATATACTAAAATAGTGGAATGCGAAGTGAAGTCCCCCACCCAAAGGTATGGAGTAGTTAGAAGGTAGCTGGGAGAACACAGGACGCCAAGGGATGAGCACCATAGTGACCCCCAGCAACCAGGAAAGCAGAGGTAAGTACCTGGTTTTCCAAAGGACTAATAAGAGGACTTGGAAAACTGGTTGTGCAAGAACAGGACCAGACCAGAGGTCGATTCTGGAAGAAGAGGACCTGCAAACGAAGGGGACATACTCAAATACATGATGGAGTGTCCAGTCAGGAAAGGAGCCACTACCCACCCTTCTGTGGATGAAGATCCATGTCGAGGGGGGGGGAAGAAGAAGACCAGCCGTGGAGTCCAGGAGCTGCAGAGGAGTCCTTCAAGCGATGCAGATGGTGTCCCATGTCGGTCCTCATGTCGCAGATGGTCAGTGGTTTAGGAGAACCACCAACAAGTCTTGGCAAATGCAAGAAGAAGCAAAAGAGGAGTTGCAAGGCTGAAGAGTACCAGCAAGGTCCAGGGGACTCGATTCTTGGAGGGTGGTCTGGGCTGAACCTCAGCAGTGGGGAGAGCCAGCAGAAGCAGTCGCAGCCCTCAGGCAACCCACTGGCAGTAAGCACAGTAAGTTGCAGTGAGGCCCAACCAGCACACCTGGAGAGGAGTCCCACATTGTTGGAGCAACAGAGAGGAGACTGTCCCCTGCGTTGTATCGCAATCATGTGGGGTGGGACAGAGACTCTCCATACCACATAATACTTATTAGATCACAATCACAGCCTCAACCTCCATATCCCATCAAACATGAGGCTAAAGCACCAGTGAGAGAAATACTCACACAACTTTAGTACCAGGATGTAATTGAGCCCTGCGTCTTACCGATTAACAACCCCTTGTTTCCTGTAGCTAAGCCGGACCATTCTTATAGAAAAGTCTTAGACTACAGACACTATGATCATATATTCATACACACACATTTGCTATCCAAAATGTACATAGCACAGCACTGATTAACAATTTGTGCGCATACAACGACCCTGGATATATCCAATGGGTTTTTCTGCCATAATAGAGTGCCTGAAAGCAGGGATGTAACAACATTTAGCACATTAGGCTCACAAAGAACATTTTGTAGGTTCCCCCAGGGGCACAAGAACAGTCTTGGAATGTTCTCAGCATGTGTAACATCCATTTGACACAAGACTGACCCAGAGGCATTGTCCTATGTAGATGATATCTGTCTTACGGATGATGATCTCCTGGAACATTTAAGACAGGTGTCCCGTATTGTTTTGGGATTTGCCGAATTAGGCTATAATGAAAATGTCACTTACCCAGTGTACATCTGTTCGTGGCATCAGTCGCAGTAGATTCGCATGTTCTGCAATAGCTCGCCATCTGGTGTTGGGCCGGAGTGTTACAAGTTGTTTTTCTTCTAAGAAGTCTTTCGAGTCACGGGACCGAGTGACTCCTCCTTTTGTCTCCATTGCGCATGGGCGTCGACTCCATCTTCGATTGTTTTTCCCCGCAGAGGGTGAGGTAGGAGTTGAATTGTAGTAATAGTGCCCATGCAATGGAGTGACTAAGTATGCACCTATTTAAGGTTGAGATGATACATATATAAATAATTGAAGGTAACTTCCAAACTGCTACAGGCTCCCGGGGAGGCGGGTGGGCACATGCGAATCTACTGCCACTGATGCCACGAACAGATGTACACTGGGTAAGTGACATTTTCAGTTCGATGGCATCTGTCGCTGTAGATACGCATGTTCTGCATAGACTAGTAAGCAGTTATTTCCCCAAAAGCGGTGGATCAGCCTGTAGGAGTGGAAGTAGTCTGAAATAATGTCCTTAATACGGCTTGACCTACTGTGGCTTGTTGTGCGGATAACACGTCTACACAGTAGTGCTTGGTGAATGTGTGAGGCGTAGACCATGTGGCTGCCTTACATATTTCTTGCATTGGGATGTTTCCTAGAAAGGCCATGGTAGCACCTTTCTTTCTGGTTGAGTGTGCCCTTGGTATAATGGGCAGCTGTCGTTTAGCTTTAAGGTAGCAGGTTTGGATGCATTTAACTATCCATCTGGCTATACCTTGTTTTGAAATTGGGTTTCCTGCATGAGGTTTTTGAAATGCAATAAAGAGTTGTTTAGTCTTTCTGATGTTTTTTGTTCTGTCAATGTAATACATCAATGCTCTTTTGACATCTAATGTATGTAGTGCCCTTTCAGCTACGGTATCTGGCTGTGGAAAGAACACTGGAAGTTCCACTGTTTGATTTAGATGGAACGGTGAAATAACCTTTGGCAAAAATTTAGGATTGGTCCTTAGGACGACTTTATTTTTGTGTAGTTGTATAAAAGGTTCCTGTATTGTAAACGCCTGAATCTCGCTTACTCTTCTTAGGGAAGTAATGGCGATGAGAAATGCCACCTTCCAGGTTAGGAACTGTATGTCGCAGGAGTGCATGGGTTCAAAAGGTGGACCCATAAGTCTAGTTAGGACAACATTTAGGTTACATGAAGGAACAGGTAGTGTTCTTGGTGGTATAATTCTCCTAAGGCCCTCCATGAATGCTTTAATGACTGGTATCTTATATAGGGAAGTTGAATAGGTAGTCTGCAGGTATGCAGATATTGCTGCAAGGTGTATTTTAATGGAAGAGAAAGCTAGGTTAGATTTTTGTAAGTGAAGCAAGTAACCCACTACATGTTCTGGAGTTGTGTGTAATGGTTGTATTTGATTAATATGGCAGTAGCAAACAAACCTCTTCCATTTACTTGCATAGCAGTGCCTGGTGGATGGCCTTCTGGCTTGTTTTATGACTTCCATACATTCTTGGGTAAGTTGTAAGTGCCCGAATTCTAGGATTTCAGGAGCCAGATTGCTAGATTCAGCGATGCTGGATCTGGGTGTCTGATCTTTTGGTTGTGCTGTGTCAACAGATCTGGCCTGTTGGGCAATTTGATGCAGGGTATCACTGATAGGTCTAGCAGCGTTGTGTACCAGGGTTGCCTTGCCCAAGTTGGTGCTATCAATATGAGTTTGAGTTTGCTTTGACTGAGTTTGTTTACCAGGTAAGGAAGGAGAGGGAGAGGAGGAAAAGCGTAAGCAAATATCCCTGACCAGTTCATCCATAGGGCATTGCCTTGGGATTGTTTGTGTGGGTATCTGGATGCGAAGTTTTGGCATTTTGCGTTCTCCCTTGTCGCAAACAAGTCTATCTGAGGTGTTCCCCAGAGTTTGAAATAAGTGTTCAGAATTTGGGTGTGAATTTCCCATTCGTGGACCTGTTGGTGATCTCGAGAGAGATTGTCTGCGAGTTGATTTTGGATCCCTGGTATAAACTGTGCAATTAGGCGAATTTGGTTGTGAATTGCCCAATGCCAAATTTTTTGTGCTAGCAGGCTTAACTGCGTGGAGTGCGTCCCCCCCTGCTTGTTTAGATAATACATTGTTGTCATGTTGTCTGTTTTGACGAGAATGTATTTGTGAACTATTATTGGTTGGAAAGCTTTTAGTGCTTGAAAAACTGCTAGAAGTTCTAGGTGATTGATATGCAGTTTTGTTTGATGTACGTTCCATTGTCCTTGTATGCTGTGTTGATCGAGGTGTGCTCCCCACCCTGTCATGGAAGCATCTGTTGTTATTACGTATTGTGGCACTGGGTCTTGGAAAGGCCGCCCCTTGTTTAAATTTATGTTGTTCCACCACAGAAGCGAGAGGTAAGTTTGGCGGTCTATTAACACCAGATCTAGAAGGTGACCCTGTGCTTGAGACCACTGTGATGCTAGGCATTGTTGTAAGGGCCTCATGTGCAGTCTTGCGTTTGGGACAATGGCTATGCATGATGACATCATGCCTAGGAGTTGTAATACCATCTTTGCCTGTATCTTTTGTGTTGGATACATGCGTTGTATGATGGTGTTGAAATTTAGAATTCTTTGTGGACTTGGAGTGGCTACTCCCTTTGATGTGTCTATTATGGCTCCTAGGTATTGTTGTACCTTGCGCGGCAGAATGTTGGATTTTGTAAAGTTGACGGTGAACCCGAGTTTGAAGAGGGTTTGTATGATCTGATTTGTGTGATTTGAGCACTGTATGAACGAATGGGCCTTGATTAGCCAGTCGTCCAAATATGGGAACACATGTATTTGCTGCCTTCTTATGTGTGCAGCGACTACCGCTAGACATTTGGTAAAGACTCTTGGTGCGGTTGTTAATCCGAAAGGCAGTACCTTGAATTGGTAATGTATTCCTTTGAATACAAACCTTAGATATTTCCTGTGCGATGGGTGTATTGGTATATGGAAATAAGCATCCTTGAGGTCTAAAGTTGCCATGTAGTCGTGTAGTTTTAGCAATGGCAATACTTCTTGTAGTGTGACCATGTGGAAGTGGTCTGATTTGATGAAAGTGTTCACTACTCTGAGGTCTAGGATTGGTCTCAGTGTTTTGTCCTTCTTTGGTATCAGAAAGTACAGTGAGTAAACTCCTGTGTTTATTTGTGTGTTTGGCACTAATTCGATTGCATTCTTTTGCAATAGTGCCTGCACTTCTATCTCCAGGAGATTGGAATGGTGTGTTGTTAAATTTTGTGCTTTTGGTGGTATGTTTGGAGGGAATTGTAGAAATTCTATGCAATAACCATGTTGGATAATTGCTAGAACCCAAGTGTCTGTAGTGATTTCCTCCCATGCTTTGTAATAATGACCTATTCTCCCCCCCACTGGTGTTGTGTGGAGGGGGTGAGTGACCTGTGAGTCACTGTTTAGTAGTAGGGGCTTTGGGGCTTTGAAATCTTCCTCTATTTCTAGGGAATTGCCCCCCTCTATATTGTCCCCGAAAACCTCCTCTATACTGTCCCTGGTAACTGGACGGTGTGGCTTGTGAGGTGCTGGCTTGTGTGCTTTGACCCCGAAACCCCCCTCGAAAGGGCGTTTTACGGAATGTGCTGTAATTCCCTCTGCTCTGCGGGGAGTAGAGTGCGCCCATGGCTTTGGCAGTGTCCGTATCTTTTTTGAGTTTCTCAATCGCTGTGTCCACTTCTGGACCGAACAGTTCTTTTTCATTAAAAGGCATATTGAGAACTGCTTGTTGAATCTCTGGTTTAAATCCAGACTTTCGGAGCCATGCATGCCTTCTGATAGTTACAGATGTATTAATTGTCCGTGCAGCTGTATCTGCAGCGTCCATGGAGGAGCGTATCTGGTTGTTGGAGATGGTCTGTCCCTCCTCAACCACTTGTTTTGCCCTATTTTGTAAGTCCTTGGGCAGATGTTCAATGAGATGTTGCATCTCGTCCCAGTGGGCTCTGTCATAGCGCGCAAGTAGTGCCTGGGAGTTCGCGATGCGCCACTGGTTTGCAGCTTGTGCTGCGACTCTTTTACCAGCTGCATCGAACTTGCGGCTTTCTTTATCTGGGGGTGGTGCATCTCCAGATGTGTGAGAGTTGGCCCTTTTCCTAGCTGCTCCTACAACGACAGAGTCTGGTGGCAGCTGTGTAGTGATGAAAGCCGGGTCTGTAGGAGGCGCCTTATACTTTTTTTCCACCCTTGGTGTGATTGCCCTACTTTTGACCGGCTCCTTAAAGATGTATTTTGCGTGCCGGAGCATACCAGGGAGCATAGGCAGGCTTTGGTATGAGCTGTGGGTGGAGGAGAGTGTGTTGAATAAGAAATCATCCTCGACCTGTTCTGAGTGGAGGCTTACGTTGTGAAATTGTGCTGCTCTAGCCACCACTTGAGAATACGCGGTGCTGTCTTCTGGTGGAGATGGCTTTGTAGGGTATGCCTCCGGACTGTTATCTGACACTGGGGCGTAGTATAGGTCCCATGCGTCCTGATCTTGGTCACCCTGGCTCATGGTGGTGTGAGCTGGGGAGTGTGATGGAGTTTGTGCTGGTGAGACGTTAATCACGGGCGGAGGAGAGGGTGGTGGGGTAACTCTTTTCACCACTTTTGGTTGTGGTGTCTGTTCCGTCTGGAACACCAACCTTCTCTTTCTCCTAATGGGGGGAAGGGTGCTTATTTTTCCTGTCCCCTGCTGTATGAAGATACGCTTTTGCGTATGGTCCACATCAGTTGCTTGTAGCTCTTCCTCAAACCTATGCTTCTGCATTTGGGAGGTTAGCGAGTGCTCTTCTGTATAAGAGCCTGAAGCTGGGTCGCTTGCAGTTTGTTTCGGCATCGAAACCCTGTCTGCGTGTTTTTTCGGCTCCGAGGTGACTTTTTTCTTTTTCGGGGCCGAAACCTCTCGGCGTCAATCTGTTTCGGTGCCGCTGTCTCGGCGTCGAGCCGTGTCCACACCGGCATCTCGGTGTCGAGGCTTGTCTCCAGCACTTTCTCGGTCCCGAGAAGGCTGCGTGCCGGTGTCTCGACCGGAGTCGGACGATCTCGGCACTGTTTGGGCCTTTTTCGGTGCCGACGGTCGGTCACCGAATTTATGGGTCGAGCCATGGCCTGGTGGCAGTGGCGTCCCCTGGGCCTTGTAAATGTTCTTCTGAGTGGATTTCGACGTCTTACTCACGGTTTGTGTATCGTCGAATCCTTCGGAGTCTGAGTCTTGGATCGAGAAGGTACCTTCCTCTTCCTGTTCCTCGAACTCCCGTTGGGCTGTCGGTGCGGACGCCATCTGAAGTCTTCTGGCTCGACGGTCTCGGAGTGTTTTTCGGGACCGGAACGCACGACAGGCCTCGCAGGTGTCTTCGCTGTGCTCAGGTGACAGGCACAGGTTGCAGACCAAGTGTTGGTCTGTGTAGGGGTATTTATTGTGGCATTTGGGGCAGAAACGGAACGGGGTCCGTTCCATCGGCGTTCTTCAGCACGCGGTCGGGCCGACCAGGCCCCGACGGAGGATCGAAAAACTACCCCGAAGGGCACCGGAGCTCTTCGATCTTCGATGCGGTGTGGAATCTAAGTACGCCGATCCCGAACGCAACAATACCGACGAAAATCTTCCGAAATTAGCTAATTTTCCGTTCCGAAACTCGGAGCGACAGGAACACGTCCGAACCCGATGGCGGAAAAAAAACAATCGAAGATGGAGTCGACGCCCATGCGCAATGGAGACAAAAGGAGGAGTCACTCGGTCCCGTGACTCGAAAGACTTCTTCGAAGAAAAACAACTTGTAACACTCCGGCCCAACACCAGATGGCGAGCTATTGCAGAACATGCGTATCTACAGCGACAGATGCCATCGAACATTATATTTCAAGAAAACTAAAATTGCCTTTCTCAGTGTACTGTTTTTGGGATACGAGTTACCTGATGAAGGAAAGAGCCTAGCGCCCCACTTTCTAGAAAAACGGGCACAATTATAACCACCAAATACCTTTAAAAAGCTGCAATTATCATTAGGCTTTTTCACCTTTGGCAGAGCTTACATTTCAGACTATGCACAATGCATAAAACCATTGTATGATCTAGTATGCCACCTTTCAAGAAAATATTGGGCACTCGAAAGCACACGCATTCTGAGAGCACTGCAGCAGAACATGCTTGAAGCAAAACATTTACACACACGTGATAACAAAACAAATTTGGTCATAACAGTAATGCTGGTGCCATCTGATTTACCTGTTTAACATTCAATAAAGGTTATACCGTACCCATAGCATACAAATCACACCTGTATTCCGCAGCTGAACAGCACTTTGTTCCCACAGAAAAGATTCTGACTGCTGTTCAAATGGTTGTCAAAAGAAAGAGACTACTGGCCCAGGGGAAACACATTATTATTGTAACCCCTCTACCAGCCCTCAAGGCTGTTAAAAATGCCAGCGTCCTAAACTCTAAAGCACTACATCCACTTTGGATCCAATGGGCAAGATCTCTGACTGCCACTGATGTAGATTATGTTTTTGACTCAAAACTTCAGACTCAAGAATTCCTTCAATATGGGCTTGAATACACAGTACCAACAAACATCTTGCCTCTTGATAAATACCAAACATTAATTTATACTGATGGTTCAGCACAACCGGTGGTAGGCACAAAACAACAGCACTCCACAGCCTGTGCGGTTCTGAGTGGCGTCATGAAGGATGGCAACTTCCTTTCTCTGAACATGTACACGCTGAACTTCGCTGACTAACCTGCAAAAGTGGCAGAGCTTAAGGCTCTGGTATTGGCACGGGAATATATGGATCCAGAGAAGCTAATACTAATAGTGTGCGATTCGTAGTATTGTGTCCAGTACTTTAATGAATATCTGCATTACTGACACCAAAATGGGTTCAGAGATTCAAAAGGAAACACAATCAAACACAGATAATTGTGGGGGAAAGTAGCAGATCTGAAAGAAATGCTACCCAATGCCGCTGTAGTTCATACACTGGGTCATCAACGTGTAGGAATGCACGTTGCAGGCAATACCTTGGCTAACGAAGCAGCCAAATCAGCAGTAGGCACAGCTTCTGTTACTGCGATTACTCATTCCAGAACGGGGTTGGATGAGGAAACACTGGCTGCTGTGAAAGCCTCAGTAGACAGCAAGACCTTACCAAAGGCATATCCTGCCAAATATTCCTACCAAATAAGTGCACAGAACATTGTCTTTGTAATAATACCAGGAGTGGGTGATTGTGTAATCCCCAAACAGGATCAGAGACCAGGGTTGCTAAAAGCAGCCCCAGGATGTTGCTTCTGCCCATGCAGGTGTGGTGGCTACTATTTCCTTATTGCAAAAACGTTACTGGTGGCCAGGTCCATACAAACAGATAAAACAGTATGTCTTTTGTGGTGATATCTGTCAACAAATAAAAGAATCCACCGTCAAGCACCTACCACAGACACCCCTCCTAATTTCCAACAAACCACTACAGCCTGTGTACCTGCACCATTGTGGTCCTTTGACAACTGATGGTGAATACAAATACATCCTAGTCGCTGTTGACTCTTGCTTCAGATTCCTATGGGTATGGCCACAATGATCAGCTGACACTCAAACTGTTATTATTAACGATTTGCACGTCTTTATCAGGACATATGAATATGCAGCATTTCATTTAGACCAGGGCCCTGCTTTTGCCTCAAGGACATTCAGGGACATCATAGCGATGTTGGGGGTCCAATTGCACTATTCATCCCCCTATCATCCCGAGAGTAAAAGTATAGTAGAGTGAAAGAACTGAGACCTAAAGCAATCCTTAACATCAAGAGTAGTAGGTACGGGTTATAGTTGGCTTAACCACCTATATGGAGTCCAGAGAGCACTTAATAATCTGCCTAAAAGGTCCCTGGGAGGGCGCACTCCATTTGAGGTTCTGTTCGGGATACCTATGTATTTCCCGGATCTTGATGGCTCGGGCGCTGTGGCGGCAGACAAAACCTTTGACATAAAGAGCAAGTTACTTACCTTCGGTAAAGCATTATCTGGTAGAGACTCTATCTAGCTGCAGATGCCTTACCTTTAGAATTTCCTAGCATCAGCTTGGAATCCGTAACTTTTGCAGAGCAATACCCTTGCGTGCGCCGTCAGGTGGCATCGTTTGGATCCACGTGGCATCATCCTCATCGTTGAAGCCGTCTGTGATGTCGGGGTTGCCTATAAAGGCATTACCCAGGTGCACGTACGTCAGTTCCTTTTCAACAAAACTCCACTCCGGAAGAGCAGAGCAACAGAAAGAACAATGCCAAAAAACTAGTGCCCTGAAAGGGACAATCCCCAACCCTAGCAGAAGTGTCCATAGAGTGGGGAGGCATAGGTGGGTGAAAGAAATCTGCAACTAGATGGAGTCTCTACTAGATAATGCGTTACCTGAAGTAAGTAACTTGTTTATCTGCTAGACTTCTAGCTGCAGATTCCTTAACTTTAGAACAGATACCTAAGCCATAACATCCTGGCGGTGGGCTGTTGACAGATCTTCTCACACTAAAAAGTCCTGTAGGACCAAACGGGGTACAGTGCCCGTCTCTACGGATCTGATTGTCCAGGCAGTAATGTCTTGCGAACGTGTGCAACAATGCCCACAACGCTGCCTGACAGATGTCCAGGACTGGAACACCCCATGCTAACGCAGTGGTAGCACCCTTGCTCCTGGTGGGATGAGCTCTCAAGCCCTCAGGAGGCTGCTTCTTGGTCAGCACTTAGCAGATCTTAATGCAGAGAACGACCCTTCGCAAAATGGCTCACTTCTGCATTGCCCAACCTTTCTTTGCTCCCACGTACCCCACAAAGAGCTGGTCATCCAGCCAGAACTCTTTTGTGAGCTCAAGGTAGAACAACAACGTTCTTTTTGGGTCCAGCCGATGGAGCCTCTCCTCTTCTTTAGAGGGATGCATTGGAGCAAAGAAGGTGGGCCGGGTGATGTTCTGACCCAGACGAAATGGGGTCACCACCATGGGGAGGAAAGAGGCACAAGTTCAAAGTACCACCTTGTCTGGGAACATGGTGAGATACGCGGCTTAGATGAGAGAGTCTGCATCTCACTCACCCTCCTGGCAGAAGTTAATGCCACTAAGAAGGGTGTTTTGATGGTAAGCAGCCGGAGGGGACAATTGTGTAAGGACTCTAAGGGAGCACACATGAGAAATGTGAGGCCTGGATTTAAGTCCCACTGGGGCATAACAAAAGGCAAAGGAGGATATATATGTACTAGTCCTTTAAGGAATCAATGTACAATAGGTGATCTGAATAATGAAGGCTGATTGGGCAGCCGAAGGTACGCGGATAAGGCAGAAAGATACCCTTTAAGAGTGCTCAATGCAGAGCCATGCTGGGCAAGGGAGAAGACAAAGAGAAGAATGTCAGAAAGAGAAGCAGAAAGAGGATTAATAGATCTGTATAAAAATATACAAAGCGTTTACAAGTGCAGGCGTATACCGTCTTTGTGGAGGGACGCCTGGCTGCCAGAATAACTTTACAGACATTGGGAGGAAGGACGAAGGCTGTCAACTGCCACCTCTTAATCTCCACACATGAAGGCGCAGAGTTGACAGGTTCGGGTGGAGAATCCTCACCTGCTGCTGCAACAGAAGATCTTCCGGAAGGGGCAGTCTGACTCGAGGATCGATGCTCATTTTCATATGCTCGAGATACCAAACTCTCCGTGCCCAGTCTGGAGCTATCAGGATTCCTTGGGCCCGGTTGTTCCTGATCTCCTTTAGAACTCTGGGCAGAAGTGGTATGGGAGGAAAGGTGTACACAAGGCCTGAACTCCACTCATGACGAAAAGCGTAGCCGAGTGAATACCGTTGTGGAAACTCCAACAAGCAATACTGCTGACCAAGGCTCTCCCCACTGCTGAAAGAGTCCTTGTGCCACTTCCAGATCCGCTAGGCATCGATGACGGAGTTCGTCCACCCTGGCATTCAGAGCACCTGGCAGGTGTTGAACCACCAGGGTTATGCAATGCTGTTCCAGCCATGTCTAGAGACACAGGGCCTCTTGACAAAGGGTCCACGATACCACACCACCCTGCTTGTTGCAGTGCCACACTGCGGTGGTGTTATCCATGAACACCTGCACTATCTTCCCTTTGACAACAGGAAGAAATGTCTGAGCTCCAGTAAGTTGATATGAAGTCCAGATTCCCCCGAAGACAACAGGCCTCTGATCTCCACCTCTCCCAGATGGCCACCCCATCCTAGATGTGACACATCTGTCACTACTGTAAACTCTGGTTGGGGAAGAGAGATCTGCCTCTGACCCAATCGTGGTTCACTGACCACCACTGCAGATCTTTTGCAGTTCCCTCTGAGATCTGACCCATGTTGGTGAGATTTCCCTGATGCTGTGCCTATTGGAACGTCAGGTCCCACTGCAGAGCCCTCATATTCCACTGGAATGTTTTACTAACAGGATACAGGAGGCCATAAGGCCCAGTAGCCTCAGAGTCTGTCTCACCAAAATCCAGGATAGAGGCCGAAACCTCGGAATCATAACCTGAATATCCTGGACTCGCTGCTCGGGAGGACAGGCCCGAAAGTGCACTGTCCAGAACAGCTCCAATGAAAGGGAGCATCTGAGAGGGAGTCAGGTGTGACTTCGGAATGTTTATAGTAAACCCCGGCGAATGCATGAGGTGGGTGATGACTGGCTGGAGCAACAGAGCATTCAACAAGCAGTTGTTGAGGTAGAGAAAGACTGAAACCCCTAGCCCGCACAGTTGAGCTGCGACCAACGCCATCATCTGGGTGAACACCTGAGGGGCACAGGTAAGGTCGAAGGGTATCACAGTAAACGGAAAAAAGTGCTTGCGGCCTACCTTGAACTGCAAGTAGAGCTTGTGGGCAGGCAGGATGGGGATCTGGAAATATGCCTCCTGAAAGTCCAATCTAGTGTCTTTGGTCTAGGGCAGACAAGACTTGAGCCAGAGGGGGCATTTTCAATTTCTTAATTTTGAGGAAGAGATTGATTTCCCGCAAATCCAGAATAGGGCGAAGGCCCTTGTTCTTTTTGGATATAAGAAAGTAGCGGGAATAACAACCAATGCCTACTTCTGATATCAGGACCCTTTCTGTTGCTCCTTTCCTTGGCCAAGAGAGCCATACCTTGCTCGTGGAATAAAACCATGTGATCATCCATCAGCCATTCTTTTGAGGGACGCATTGGGAGAGGGAAAAACTGAAAGGGGAGGGATCCCCTTCTGTATGACCTGAAAGACCCATTTGTCCGATTTTATGGACCACCAGCGAGGGAGATTAAATAGAATCCTCCCTCCAACTGGATGCACATAGTCTTGCAGAATCATACTAGGAGTGCTTGAACGCTGTGGAGGTGGGGGGCTGGGTGGTGGACGACTTCTGGCCAGACCCTCTAGCTCTGAAGGCACCACAACCTTGTCCCCCGCACAGGAAGCTGACCTGGCAGAGGACGGTGGCTGGTCTGTGGATGATGTGGTACCCCGCCTGTTGCAAAGCCTCAAAAGGGGCAAGACAAATTGTTGGCAAGGGGTCACAGAGAGGCTCAAGGACTTGGCTGTGGCCCGGGAGTCATTGAAGCGCTCCACTGACGAGACTGCCTTTCCCCCAAAAACATAGGTCCCATCAAAGGGCATGTCCATAACATTTGCCTGGACATCCCCCAAAAAGCCAGAGGTATGTAGTCAGGCGTGGCATCGAAGGGCCACTGTTGAGAAAATCGTCCTGCCCAGCGAGTCCTTCGTGTCCAAACCACACCTGATGGTAAACTTGGCTGCATCTCTCCCATCTTTAACTGCCTGTGAGAGAGTAGCCCGTATGACCTCCAGGACCTGAGGCAGCACCTGAGCCACTGTATCACATAGTGTATGGGAAAAACAGCCCAATAGGCATGAGGTGTTTACCGACCTCAACGCCAAGCTGGAGGAAGAAAACATCTTCTTACCAAATTGGTCCAGCCTCTTGGATTCCCTATCTGGTGGCAGACAGGAAGGCGCCATGGGAATTGGAGGCCTGGACCCCCAAGTTCTTTGGGGTGGGGTGTTGCATAAGGAAGCTAGGGTCGCCCAGAGCTGGGCGATGGCGGCAGCCAATTGTCCTGTTTACAAGCACACCTCTGCTGGATTTGGACCATGTCCCCAGAAGGACATCAGTGAGGGCCTCATTAAAGGGCAACATCAGTTCCGATGGCGAAGCCCCCAGCTGAAGCACCTCTGTCAAGAAGTTAGTCTTGACCTGCACAGAGGGAAGCTCAAGGTCCAGGACTTCAGCTGCCCTGCGCACTACCATTGCATAGGATGCACCCTCCTCCATAGCTACAGTAGGAGTTGAGCATGTCAGTATCTGGTGAGGTGTCCAGTCCACGGGTCTCTCCTAGCTCCTCATACCAGTCCAAAGGCTCTAACTGGGACTCTAGAGGGTCTTGAGACCCCTCCAATTCCCAATGCTCAGACAATAATCTGGCACCTGTGGGCACTGTCGGTGCCGGAACAAGCGTCCTGCGATGGAGTTCCGGCCCTGGATCATCGGTTATTAGAATGGGTCTCGCACCACCGGTGGGTGGCGGTGGCGCAGGGAGTGTCACCATCGGGAGCAACGCCAGAGGAGGTCGACTGTGCGGATCGGCATTGTTTGGGATCCGATAACAGATGCAAGAGACCCCATCGGCGCCGAGGCCAAAGCTGCTGGTATGGAACCTGATAGAGCCTCTGCTGACCACGCGGGGCCTAAAGGCGCTCCGGTGGAGGCAGCCCGCTCATATACGAAAGGCATGGCATCGTAAAACTCTTTGAGCTGAGCGGGGGTCGCTTTGGCTCCCGGAAAGGGGGGGGGGGGGGGCTTGGATTCGGCCCTGGCAACAGTTACCCGCGGAACCATGTCTGAAACATTGGCATTCCAGATTCGTCTCATCAGTCGACGGACATGGTGAAGTCAAAGTCCTCTTGGACGACTTCTTTTTGTGCATCTTCCCCGAGTGCCCGGAGGACCTCAAATGGGATTAAGAAGACATAAGGGTCCTGGAGTGGTCCCGCAACATCCTCCTCGACCGGGACCATGACCTCCAAGGAGTCACACCAGTCGATGTCGACTGTTGGGCCGCTATGAGTTTCAAGGACCGCTCCCTCAAAGCTTTCGGAGCCATGGCCCAGCAGTCCGAACACGACTTTGAGTCGTGGTCTTGGTCTAGGCACCAGAGACATACCTGGTGGGGGGTCTGACACGGAAATAATAGAGTGGCCAGAGCCGCACGGCTTGAACCAGTCTTTCTTGAAGCCATTTGCTGCACAGACGAAAAAGTAAAAAAAGGCCTATCAAAAAGGTCAGAGGGTAGCTCAATTCCGAATCTGAGCTTTAACCGGCACAGAAGGAAAAGAACAGACATATGCGCGCCTGGGTGGTGCCTTTATATGCACAGATGGCTCCAACTACGCCATGCGTATCCAAACCACGCCATCCAATGGCGCGTGAAAGAATACTGCTCTGCATAAGCTCCAGATTCTAAGCTGATGCCAGGGAATTCAAAAGGTAAGAAACCTGCAGCTAGAAGTCTCTATCATACTGAAAGTGTCACTGTCTTGCAGGAATTACAGCAGTTCTGTGATGAAAACTCATCTACATGTGCCACCACACTGGGGATAAGGAATGAACCAATAACAACAACTGGCTGGATTCCAAAAGTTGGGGATCTGGTGTGAAAAAAAAAATGCTGTGAAAAAAGAATTCAGCACTTCATATCGAACACCAGTTCCAGTTCTGGGAATACACAGTACCAGAACTGTCATCTTACCATCGCTGCCTGGTTCTAAAGAAAATCTTTGTTTCTATTGCCAATGTCAAGTTCCACCATGTGGCCGATCCTACATAGCAGAACTATAGGACTCCTGGGTAGTTCCCCAACCCCTCTCACAACCAACCAGGATGTACTTCTACAAGTTTTAACCAACAATGCTGACACTTTCCTGAGCTCAGGGAGGGTGGAAAATGATCTTTGATCAGTACCAGTAACTTCTGCAACAAGCAACGTCCACACTTCTGAACACTGTTACTCAAGTTCAACACAAACGGATGGAGTAGATTACTACAAACCACTAAGGGACACATCTGTCAGTTCGACTTTTCCAACATCACCTCCAGTATTTGCACAAACTGCTTCTCGATTTTTTGCTGACATCAATGATTCTTTCAGTGACTCTTCTACAGTACCCGTATCAAGAGCACGTAAGCTGTTCACTTACCTAAAAACTAACTATCTGATTTGTCCATGGGACTATCTATGGGTCCTATTAACTGAGCATGCGCCTTTCTTCTCTGTGTAGTTTTTGTCATCATTTTCTTTTTGCTGAAACATGGTCATTATCATCCTGAACACTCTGCTGCTGAACTGGTGGATGAGGTCCTAAATCCACATTTGTGTTCAGAAAAGGTCTGGAAAGACTTGTTCCTAGTGAACATTTCAGCTAGTCTGATTCCTGATGGGATTGTTTGGGATAAAGTATCCTTTGATGTCTTTGGGCCAACGGAGATCCTTAAAATACAATATGTGTTTAAAGTTTCAATTAATTAAATTATAACACCGGGAACAGTTTCAGATGATTGGGATGTAAAAACAGTTGATTCTATGCTTTCTGAGCTTGAATATTATACTGTTTTTGAAAGTGAAGATGTTTATCAAACAACTGCTAATTATAGCGATATGTTCTATTATAATCATTATGGACATCATTTCATGCATAGCGCTAGCACCCTGAGAACTATTTACAATTATACACAATGGGAACAGTGTCCAACCCCACCAGTGGCGAGTTCTAAAACATAAATGGAAACATTTGCATACTTTACCGGCACAGTGTAAAGAATGCTGAATCTTATTATTTGAACTACCCCACATGAAACTGCAAAATGTTTTGTTAACAGGTAACAGACTGATTTATTCTGATTTCTTTGTTTCCCAGTTGGCGTTAGAAGGCTATGAATATTGGTTGAAGTCAATTGACTTAAAAAGTATTTGGGGAACCAAAGATTGGCAAAAACAGGGAAGGGAAGCCTTGATTAGAGCATGCCTTATTCTGTTGCAAGTTATATATATTTTTTAAACAGAACTACACAGCAAACTAGTTGTCTAGGCTGGCAAACATTAAGGAAGTGAATGTGCCCAGCATTCCCACACCAACTAAATTTAATAATTGGCAGAAAATAATAAATGTCACTGAAGAACAGCTCGATGGGTGGGTCCAGAAAGGAACAATTAACGCTAAACATTAGGGTCCTGATGGGTGGTTATTGTGGCCAACGGACACAAATGGTTGTAATCCACGTTTTGTATGTTTGGGGTCTTAAAGCGAGCCAACCGACCCTGGTTATATATCATCCCAACACTCTGATATCGTCCCCACATATAGCGGAGGAAAATTATGCCAACAGTGGCTGAAATCTTCCACACTAGCAGCCGTAAAGGAATACTTCAGTCTACTATCAGAAGATACAGACTTACAATATTTCCTTTTGGGCCCCAAAAAAACACAAAAAAAGCGCTTCTTATATGCAATTTATAATGACATTTTGAAACTTTCCCAAATAGAAGTCGTAGCCCGGTTAAGACAAATAGATCAGGAACATTTACAGAAAGAATTAGCTGTTGTAGATAATGGAATGAACACCTTATCCAACCGCATATACACCCTCAACAACATAATTTCTTCTGATATCGACATTATAAAAAACGGCATATCACCTTTACAGCATGGAAAAAGCCAACTAAGGTCTATTATGCAGTTAGGCTGGATGTTACCAGTCCTAAAATGTGGTCGCGTACCATGGCAATATGTTAGCTCAAAAGACCTATTTGCTGCATTTAATTTAACACGACAACAACAAACAATGGCTAAGAAAGAAGCGACTTATGTAATGCTTAACATCGAAAAGTTGCCTTTTACTGTGGCGGAAATACCATCTGCTGTCTGGTTAATTCATGGGAATATTAATCTGCCTATTTCCACACCTCAATTCATCTTGTGCTTGAAGCACTTTCCTGTAGGCAGATATGAAAGGCAAGGAGATAGTTACATTTATGAGGTGTGGGCGATACCCTTCTCGTACAAATGTTTCAATGGCATGAAAGAGGTCTTTCTTAGTGGAAGTGAGTGTGAGACTTCTGTGAGCCATTCGATGATTTGTGAACAGCTGTCCTTGCACAGAACATGCAATGCTTCAGTAGCAAATTTAGCCTGTTATCTGAGGGGAGTTTCTGTCCCTTTAATTCCCCCCAGTGTTCAAGGTGCTCTCAAATGAGAGATATGTGGTTCTGAACAAAGAGAACTGTTGTGGAATGTGAGCCAGAATTGCCCACGTCGTTTCGGTCTCCCAAATTGTTACCTGTTGCGTTAATGTGCTTTTTCCTCCAACACAACAGATGAAAGTAGCAGAGATATGGCCTCATATTGATAATTCAAACGTAAATTTTGAGAAAGAATCTTTTGTTTCAAAACATGTGGTGCTTACATCTGGCTGCAAGACGTATGCTCTCCAAGTGGCGAGGTCATCTGCAGAGATACAGTCCGTCTTAAATACTAACTTTCCAAGACACTTCGGTGAATTAATTGGGCACATTTTTAACGCTTTAAACACTGCTGGGATTGTACATTTTTTTAAGGCTCTTGGTTCCGGTTTTGTCAGCACCCTTTCCTCTATATTTAGTGTCATACCTTCAGCCATACACTCTATTTTCTCAAGTGTTTACAGCGGATTCCCTATTACTTTGTCATTAATAGGCTACATTCTGCTGTTGATATTCTTTCTTCGCAATGGCTGCCCCTTCTCAACAAGGAGGACTGATGGTGCTTCCACCAGCCCAATTGTGTCGTGAACGCCTGATGCAGTACTTTAGAGCACCACTCCTGGAAGAGCTGGAGTGGAACTGCTCTCAGTCATCCACACTGGTTTTTAACTGTTTGCAGCCCATCCTTCACTGCTTGTGATGCCCTTTTGAGTATGCACCGAAAGTATGTCTTGCTACGCAGCGTGTACATTCTTTGGTTGCTGATCTGCTGATGTTCTTGCTGAGGGCTCATTACCAGACATGCACATTGAGATTGCGTTTGTTGCGGGAAGCCTCCTATGAGTCACCCTATGAGGATAAAATGGCTCTTGGTGCTACAACACCTAGCACTGCACAGGATGCTGCCGCCTCAGCTGGTGCTGAAGCAATGGAGTATGAGTGCTCTCTCGCCGTCCTTGTCAATGAATTGATTACATTAACATCTGCTGAAGTGGGGTCTTTCCTGGATTCTATTAAAATTTATGAAATTGGCAATTTTCTAAAGGACCATGATTATTGTTGAACAGCTGACATTTGGCCCTATTTTTAATTGATGTGTTCTTAAATTTTAAATAGACTAGTTTTAATTTGGCCCCCATTTTGATTTGTTTGCTTGTCAATATAGACACATTTCATTGTATACATTTTGGACTTGATTTTAAGGTTATAGATATAGAAATGGCAGTTTTGTTTTAGGCTTTGGTAGGGACCTCTACACTTTGAACCGATAAGGGGGAGGGAGGGTGCTGTGAGGTTACTTTAGCTATTACACAAGAAGGTTTTTTCAGCTTAGACCTGCAGCTTGTGCCCTTTCACTCTGACATTCATTTTTATTCTTATTATTACTTCAGTAGAAGTTTTATTTTAATGGAGATGTTTAATATTTTATCAGCTTGTCCTTTCGCACAGAATTCTGTTATCCTTTTCTCTGCACAACATTTTCATTCTGTGCTTCCTTCAAGGTTGAACGTGATAAGTTACGAGTTATTGCCAGCACAAAGTATTCATCATGTCTCCATCTCTCATACACAGAAATATATGTGTTGTCACATCAGGGCAGTTTTCTCAGAACACCAGATATTTTATGTTAAAACACTTCACTTGCCCCCTACACGAGAGAAGGGGAATTCCAACCAGTTGCCATTGCCTACTGCACATCGCCTTTGCAGTTTCTGCTGAGACTTGACATCTCCTCTGCCTCCATGTGGGAGGATTCTCAGTAGACCAGCAGACCTCTTCTCTTAAGGCATGGGGGATGGGTTTCTCCTGTTGGGCAGAATAGGGCTTACACTGCCATTCTCTTGTATAGAATCTAAGTAGTGTAAGTAGGGGTTCTAGAACCATTGTTGTGAAAAGTATGGTGGGACCTTTCCTATGTTTCACTCTCCTTGTCACTGCCTTGCTTTTATTATGTTTTATCATCCTTATAATTACCATACGTTTGTTTGATTTTGTACACAGAATGCAGTTGATGCAATAAAACCTATTGAACCTAATCCTGCTTCTGTTTTGCTTTTGTATGTGTGAGACATATGCGACTGAAATACAGGGGTAAGACCTGTTCTACCACGATTTCCCTGAGAAATCCAGATGTCAAGCTCAGGACTGTCCCAAATCACTTTTTACTCTTGGATACAAGGGAGGTGCTGCTAGCTGGCCGAAGGGTTAGACTGACGGCTGTCTCACGGTGCAGGATCAGACTCAGTCCCCCGCGCTTGGTAGTTCTGCCACCCAAATACAGCAGTCTTGTTACTATAATGAGAGTCTTTAATGACATCATAGAGGACAAGCTAAAACAGCTCATAGTTTGTAGCTGGAGGGGTTGGAGGGTGGGAGGTCTGTGAACCCTGCAGGCCTTGACTCGGTCTGCTGGGCCCCCTCCCCTGAAAGGACTGGTTGCCGGTTGTTGGGATAGTGAGCCTTGACACTGCCTGTAAGAAAAATCCCTGGTGATCCCTGGAAAGCAGTAAAGCTGTTGGGATACTGCCTTGTGATTGTGGAAAGACCAAGGGAGCACGCAGTGGCTTACTTTCTTTAAAACACTCAAGGGCAAAGTCAGCCTACTCACCAAAGAGGCGGAACCCATCAAAAGGCATAGCCACGAGCGACAACTGAATGTCACCCGCAAGCATGTTGAAGTCAGCAATGTGTGGCGCTGGAGCACCACACCAGTTCTGGCCACATTGTCTAAACAGTCGGTCATGTACAGGAGTGATTGAATAAAACATTTGGCCTGGCCCTGGCCATCCCGAATGATCTGTGGCAACATGGCATGTAATTCCTCTGAGATACCTGGCAAGATCTCAGAGACTATCTCCCATAATTTATGGGATTACCTACCCAGCAAGCGGCTGGCATTGACTGATCTAAGGTTGAGGCTAGCTGATGAAAAAATTATCTTCCCAAATGCCCCAATTTTGGGGGTGTTGTAGGGAAAGAATTGGGATTAAGTCTGCTAGCAGATGCCCGAACCACCAGGATTTCAAAAGCTGAGTGCTGTATGAAGATTGCAGGGTCACACAGAATGGATCTGTGGTGTTGTGCCACCTGTCTGTTCACAGATGGACAGGAGGAGGGTTTGGCCCAAGTACCCGTGATATTGTCAGTCAGGGCTTTGTTGAACGGGAGCAAAGGTTGGGACAAGGTCTGTTCGGATTGTAAGACTTCAGTGAGGACACTTGTTTATACCTTAACCAATGGTAACTGCAAATCCAGAACTTCAGCAGCTTGTCTGATGATCACAGTGAGTGAGGCTATCTCTTCCGTGGAAGGGCCAGGGTGAGAACCCAACGCCTTGTGCTGGAAGTGCCCAATCCATTGGCCTCTTGTAGACCCAAATAAACATTATCATCATATTGTGGGGGAAATTTATCACTGGCTTACTTTGGTCAAAGTCCAAACAAGGCCTCAGCAGATACATATGGCCCAAATAAGCATCTGAGGTGTTTGGCAGGTTGCCAAAATAGATTTGAAGAATGGGATCCTTAAATGCCTTAACCTGTTGTGATGCTGACAGCCTCAGAAATTCGAGGTTCATCAAGATCAGCTGCAGAATCGACTACTCAGTGGGGGACCGGGAGCGAGACAGAGGGTTACCTTGACATCCTTGCGACTCCAAAAAATGAGAGCAGCAAGGCTGGGATGAGGCCCACTTGGAGTTTTTATGTTTCTTTTTGGACTGTGGTCTTACCTGAAGCTTTGGACCGCAAAGATGGTGTGGCCTGAAAGCGGGAATGGGTCCAAGTTTCTAGGAGAGGGCTTTACGCAAATTCCTGTGGTGTTTAGTGACATGCAGATTGGTTTTGAGCTCCTAGATCTCCTCTGGGTGCACCAGGGCACACTCCTCACATGACATGGAGTTGTGGCCGGAACCAAAACATTAAAGACACATCTTGTGGCGATCAGTCAGAGACATCTGCTTGCAGAAGTCCTTACGTGCAAAGTGGTATTTGCCCTGAGCTGCGCCCGCAGGGCAGCACTTTCTGTAATTCAAGTTAATACTTTTCAACCCTTCCTAAAAAATACTTGAGGTGTTTATAACTTTCCCAAAAATATTCCAGGACTGGAATTAGAACAGTTGATAAGTCTCCTGGAATGTTTGGAGGAAAGTTGCTTTCCCCCCAATATTCTACGACTGGAATTAGAGTAGTAAATCTGACCTTCTAGTGTCCCCCATACCCACTGATGTCCTGAGGGCACACTTCAAGGCAAGAAACACAAATGTTACAAGGTTTACACTCTGTAACTTTCAGAGGGGATATGTTCCCTTGCACATTGAGAGATATTTTGGGGAGAAAAAATTGTCAACTGACACAAAAAAGCTAGGAGTTATCTCCAGATCTGCGTATGAAGATGCAGAAGGAAAGGAACGGACATCAGCATGCTTGGGTGACACCTATATGAGGTTTGAGCTGTCACTTTCAGAGTGGAGCGGAGTCGACAGAGCTGGATGATGTCACCTATTGGTATGCAGGGGCTAAGCTGAAAAAACTTGTGGCTCCAGTCTGGCACTTGGGGATATTCTTAAAGTGAGGAATATGCAGTTAGAAGTAACCATCAGAATGTTAATGTGCTGAACCCCATTTTGCATCTGAAAGGATGAAAATGTGGGGGCTGTCACAGTCTCAAGCTTGCCTTGTCACCAATTTGCATTCTAAAATACACGCAGCTCATTATTTTGAACAAAATCAATTTAAGGGTTCAAATCATATCACTGGGTAAACCAATGATGGCTATAAAATACTGATTTATTAAAATGTTTCCCATTCTGTGTCTACACCAAACATCCTTCATAAATAAGGCTCCAAAAGAGCGACAAAATTACATAAACCACAGAGCCTGTGAAGTGCGAGTGACCCAAAGAGTTAGAAAATATCAGCATCTCGATAATACTCATGTTCATTGATAAGGAGGCCAATTGGATAATAGTGTTGTGGATTTAAAATGAAAAGGGGTATAACAATAGTGTGCTACGTTCACACTCGTTCCAGGCTTACACAAAAGAAAATACCGGATATTCCAGTCCCAGCAGAAAAGATTATGCACTTCCGTTAATATGTTAAAACAAATACAGTGAGAAACAAAGGAAATACTAAACATGTCATTTCAAATTGGGGTCAAAAGCCAGCAGATATGTACATCGAGGTATCCAACTCATTAGTGTTCTGTTACTGTACTTTATAAATTGCAGCACTCCCAAGCTCTCCCTCTGAATAGCTTTCTCACTAGACCTGCCTGTGCCCGAGAAGATTCACTGTTGGACATCGAAAAAAACATACAAACATATTATTCTGTAAATGTTTCACAGGTCAAAACACTTTGAAATGCTGCAGGCTATTTTCATACTTAGGTCTGACAAATGTTTTCAAACTATAAACACATCAACAAGAGTCTGAAGGGTTTGTTGAATCGACGTTTCCAGCAACACCAGCAAAGCCATGGCTGGTGCTCGTTGTAGTAATAACAGATTTCTTGGTTCGACAGCAACTGATAAAATAGGAACGCACAATGAAAATAACATGGAAGAGAAAAACGTAAGAGACAAAGATCTGTGTAAATAATAAATTATTATTCCAAAGTGCTGAACTTGTGGTACTTCAACAATGGTGTCCCTGTCTGTCCATTATGTACACAATATTGTACTGAATCCGACTTCACTTGGTGCTTGGAGTTGCCTAACCTGGTTAGCAATACTCACCCTAAAGGAAATACAGATGGGTGAGCAAGTAATGCCCAATTTGTTGTTACTGATATGCGGATACTTTTGATACAAGCCATGTTCGCTGTTGCTCTGTCAGTAATCTGGGAACAGCTTTGAACAAGTAGTTGGTTGTTTAATCAGAGCACGTCCTAAAAGATGTCATTGCTCTCTATCTGACAGAATCAATCGCTCTAATTTTATCTGAAGGGACTGCCTGGGTAAGTGACTTAGTAAGTGATGCTATGGTTGAGATACCAAGAATATTGTGCTAGCTCTAAATGACAGTTTTAGTAAACTGTATCTGAAATACACACTATTTCTCATGCAGACCCGTAGTCACTAGTTACATATAGCTTGTATACGAAATCACTATGGCTTCTTTTTTAATAAAAAAAAAAACAAGCTTCTGCTCACAGGATAGATGATGAAAAAAGACAACCACTCCTCAAACAGGTTGCATCAAGGTCATCGCTTCGTGCTTAAAGAATGAGTTAGGCGAATCGTCACGTGCTTGCGCATACAGGTAATGGCTTTTCTTTTAAAATGTTTTATTACCCAGCTAGAGTTCATATGGAGCTTAGTGGCCATCCTTCTTTCTCTCTGAATCCGGATCTGAAACTATTCCTTTTACTTCCATTCTCGCTTCATGGACTACAGAGCTGGGGTCGGTCATCGTCCAGGTGACCAAAGGCTCCACAGCACCTCCGAGAATAGACACAAAGGTTAACGCAGGATGCGTCTCTACAAGTGCTGCTGGAGGGTTGGGGCACACCTGTTAGCGCTGTTCAGGAGAGCTCGAACCCGGTGTTCATACTGATGGCATAGCGCAGCTTCTCCCGCAGAATGCTCTTCTTGCTATAATTGGGAAGTTTTAGAAGATTAAAGCAGGTTGAGGATGTAGGTAGGCGGCCGCCTGGCTCCTTCTTGCGTATTGTGAAGAATCCTCTTAGTACACTGCCTAGAGTATCGCCTGTGTCCTGCCGAGAGAATCAGATTTAATCATTAGAACATTTTGCAATTCTAGAATAAAACCACACGTTAAAACTAAGACTACTGAGCTACCCTCGATGCCGCAGTTACATCTTCGTGTCCCTCCCAGCCAACACGATTTCCTGGGTCTACTGAGTGCACAAATACGAGGTGATCTTAATTTCCTCGCAAGCACAATAGCCATATCAGACCTGCAACGTACGTCCGTCTTCACTGGTGTCTTTCTAAAGCTTGGTACAGAAGGCTTGTTGGGTCTGGCACCCTACATCTTCACCAGAGACTGATATATCAGCT